>NW_019272711.1:9872-13212 GCF_002738345.1 Cucurbita maxima
ACTTCAAACGTCCCAGACTTGGGTTTCCGAAGTAGGGTTCGATTTGAAGAACTCTTTTACTGTTTTATGCACATCGTTTCTTCGAAATCCTATTCTAAATCATCAAGCCTAATCATTCCTCACAAATTATTCGAAAAACGTCGACCGTGACTCGGTTTTTTTAGCACGTACTTCAAACGTCCCAGATTTGGGTTTCTGAAGTAGGGTTCGATTTGAAGAACTATTTTACTTTTTTCTGCACACCGTTTCTTCAAAATCCTAATCTAAATCATCAAGCCTAATCATTCCTCACAAAACTTTTGAAAAACGCAGACCGTGACTCGGTTTTTTTAGCATGTACTTCAAACGTCTCAGATTTGGGTTTCCGAAGTAGGGTTCGATATACAGAACTCTTTTACTATTTTATGCAAATCGTTTCTTCGAAATCCTATTCTAAATCATCAAGCCTAATCATTCCTCACAAATCTTTCGAAAAACAAAGACCGTGACTCGGTTTTTTTAACACGTACTTCAAACGTCCCAGACTTGGGTTTCCGAAGTAGGGTTCGATTTTAAGAACTCTTTTACTATTTTATGCAAATCGTTTCTTCGAAATCCTATTCTAAATCATCAAGCCTAATCATTCCTCACAAATCTTTCGAAAAATGTCGACCGTGACTCGGTTTTTTTAACACGTACTTAAAACGTCCCAGACTTGGGTTTCCGAAGTAGGGTTCGATTTTAAGAACTCTTTTACTGTTTTATGCACACCGTTTCTTCGAAATCCTATTCTAAATCATCAAGCCTAACCATTCCTCAAAAATCTTTCGAAAAACGTCGACCGTGACTCGGTTTTTTTAGCACGTACTTCAAACGTCCGAGATTTGGGTTTTTGAAGTAGGGTTCGAATTGAAGAACTATTTTACTGTTTTATGCACACCGTTTCATCGAAATCCTATTCTAAATCATCAAGCATAATCATTCCTCACAAATCTTTCGAAAAACAAAGACCGTGACTCGGTTTTTTTAACACGTACTTCAAATGTCCCAGACTTGTGTTTCCGAAGTAGGGTTCGATTTTAAGAACTCTTTTACTGTTTTATGCACACCGTTTCTTCGAAATTCTATTCTAAATCATCAAGCCTAATCATTCCTCACAAATCNATCTTTCGAAAAACGTAGACCGTGACTCGGTTTTTTTAACACGTACTTCAAACGTCCCAGACTTGGGTTTCCGAAGTAGGGTTCGATTTTAAGAACTCTTTTACTGTTTTATGCACACCGTTTCTTCTAAATTCTATTCTAAATCATCAAGCCTAATCATTCCTCACAAATCTTTCGAAAAACAAAGACTATGACTCGGTTTTTTTAACACGTACTTCAAACGTCCCAGACTTGGGTTTCCGAAGTAGGGTTCGATTTTAAGAACACTTTTACTGTTTTATGCACACCGTTTCTTCGAAATCCTATTCTAAATCATCAAGCCTTACCATTCCTCAAAAATCTTTCGAAAAACGTCGACCGTGACTCGGTTTTTTGAGCACGTACTTCAAACGTCCGAGATTTGGGTTTCCGAAGTAGGGTTCGATTTGAAGAACTATTTTACTGTTTTATGCACACCGTTTCATCGAAATCCTATTCTAAATCATCAAGCATAATCATTCCTCACAAATCTTTCGAAAAACAAAGACCGTGACTCGGTTTTTTTAACACGTACTTCAAACGTCCCAGACTTGGGTTTCCGAAGTAGGGTTCGATTTGAAGAATTGTTTTACTGTTTTATGCACACCGTTTCTTCGAAATCCTATTCTAAATCATCAAGCCTAATCATTCCTCACAAATCTTTCGAAAAACAAAGACCGTGACTCGGTTTTTTTAACACGTACTTCAAACGTCCCAGACTTGGGTTTCCGAGGTAGGGTTCGATTTTAAGAACTCTTTTACTGTTTTATGCACACCGTTTCTTCGATATCCTATTCTAAATCATCAAGCCTAATCATTCCTCACAAATCTTTCGAAAAATGTCGACCGTGACTCGGTTTTTTAAGCACGTACTTCAAACGTCTCAGATTTGGGTTTCCAAAGTTGGGTTCGATTTGAAGAACTATTTTACTGTTTTATGCACACCGTTTCTTTGAAATCCTATTCTAAATCATCAAGCCTAATCATTCCTCACAAATCATTCGAAAAACAAAGACCGTGACTCGGTTTTTTTAACACGTACTTCAAACGTCCCAGACTTGGGTTTCCGAAGTAGGGTTCGATTTGAAGAACTCTTTTACTGTTTTATGCACACCGTTTCTTCGAAATCCTATTCTAAATCATCAAGCCTAATCATTCCTCACAAATCTTTCGAAAAACAAAGACCGTGACTCGGTTTTTTTAACACGTACTTCAAACGTCCCAGACTTGGGTTTCCGAAGTAGGGTTCGATTTTAAGAACTCTTTTACTGTTTTATGCACACCGTTTCTTCGAAATCCTATTCTAAATCATCAAGCCTAATCATTCCTCACAAATCTTTCGAAAAACAAAGACCGTGACTCGGTTTTTTTAACACGTACTTCAAACGTCCCAGACTTGGGTTTCCGAAGTAGGGTTCGATTTGAAGAACTATTTTACTGTTTTATGCACACCGTTTCATCGAAATCCTATTCTAAATCATCAAGCCTAATCATTCCTCACAAATCTTTCGAAAAATGTCGACCGTGACTCGATTTTTTAAGCACGTACTTCAAACGTCTCAGATTTGGGTTTTTGAAGTAGGGTTCGATTTGAAGAACTATTTTACTGCTTTATGCACACCGTTTCTTCGAAATCCTATTCTAAATCATCAAGCCTAATCATTCCTCACAAATCTTTCGAAAAACAAAGACCGTGACTCGGTTTTTTTATTATGTACTTCAAACGTCCCAGACTTGGGTTTCCGAAGTAGGGTTCGATTTGAAGAACTATTTTACTGTTTTATGCACACCGTTTCATCGAAATCCTATTCTAAATCATCAAGCCTAATCATTCCTCACAAATCTTTCGAAAAACAAAGACCGTGACTCGGTTTTTTTATTATGTACTTCAAACGTCCCAGACTTGGGTTTCCGAAGTAGGGTTCGATTTGAAGAACTATTTTACTGTTTTATGCACACCGTTTCTTTGAAATCCTATTCTAAATCATCAAGCCTAATCATTCCTCACAAATCTTTCGAAAAACAAAGACCGTGACTCGGTTTTTTTATTATGTACTTCAAACGTCCCAGACTTGGGTTTCCGAAGTAGGGTTCGATTTCAAGAACTCTTTTACTGTTTTATGCACACCGTTTCTTCGAAATCCTATTCTAAATCATCAAGCCTAACCATTCATTAAAA
>NW_019272712.1:0-12981 GCF_002738345.1 Cucurbita maxima
TAACTATCGTCTAAATTATAATTTAATTTTAAAATATTTTATCAAACATAAATAACTATATTTTTATTAAATTTGTTTTCAATTATTAATTATTCAAAATCATTTTTACTATAAGAAAATCCATTTTTATTAAATTAAATTTGAGTAATTAAATATATACTATTAGCGAGTTATTTTAATGGAATGAGCGTGATTTCAATAATTTTTTTAATTCCATAAAAATAAAAATAAAAATTATTTGAGTTTTAAATAATTATATGGAATTCTCTCTACCTCTCTTTCTCTTCAAGCTCAGCCTCCTAATTGGCACATCACCTAATATCTGTTTTGGATATCATTTATAATAGTTCAAACCTACTATTGTCTTTGACTTTTCTTCTCAGGCTCCCCTCAACCACTGATATTGTCTTTTACTTTTCTTCCCAAGCTCCTCTCAAAATTTTTAAAATGCTTTTGTTAGAGAGAAGTTTCTACAACTTTATAAAAAATATTTCGTTATCTCACAAACTAAGATGTCCTTCTCGATAATCTTCTTGTGGGTTAAAACCTGTCTTATATGTTCAATTCATTCAAGTACAACTTGAATATTTACGATATTATATACATGAATACTACATGGTCTCATTTAGTTAACCTAGAGAAATCCAAGAAAGAAAAGAAAAAAAAAAAGAAAGGAAAAACTTGTAAGATAATTTTTGTACGGTAATGGCTTCCAGAATTAGTGAACTGAATTGCATTGGGATTCTCATTCTCTTCCCCTCCTCTTCTCCATCAAGTGAGGGAAGAAGAAGTTTCTTTCTCCAAACCCAAGAAAGAAAAAGTGACGAGAGAAGTTTTGGAATCCTCGTTGCCTTCAAAGTGTTTGTTAAAATGCCCCAATCAGTTTCTTGGCTTACCAGTTCTTACCCTTCATTGAATTCCCCATTCGCTAAAATTTCGGCGCCTCCCCCTTTCACCTGCCCATGTCAGTCTTCGACCCACCTTATCCTTTACGGATCCTCTCTCTCTTTCTCTCTCTTGAAGTGGGCGTTTCTTAAGATTTAATATAATTTATTGCAAGCGCTCTATCTTTGCTAATTTTTTATGCAGGAAAATTGCAAATCGAGATGCAGAAGGTGGATATAAATTTGGGGTCTCCATCATTAACATTTCCTTTTGGGGAGATATTGAATCATGCAGAAGGTGGATATAAATTTGGGGTCTCCATCATTAACATTTCCTTTTGGGGAGATATTGAATCGACAACCAAACAGCCCTCCTTTCCCTTTTAAGAAGCTCTTCCGTCGCCTCTCTTCCCTCTCCGCCTGACCCTTCAATGGAAGTCTCAGCCGATGATCGTTTCGATTTTGGGAAGATGGGCTATGGGTAAAAACCCAATTCTCCATTCCGTTTTTCGTTGCCCCTTTTGTTTCTTTTCGTTCATTTGATGCTCTATGTAAATATTCTTGAACTGGGGTTTTCTTGATTTGAGTTCTGTTTTTAATTTGTGGGTTGTTTTTAGATGCAAGCATTATCGCAGGAGATGTAAGATTCGAGCCCCATGTTGTAATGAAATCTACCCCTGTCGCATGCAAGCATTATCGCAGGAGATGTAAGATTCGAGCCCCATGTTGTAATGAAATCTACCCCTGTCGCCATTGCCATAACGAAGCTACGGTCTGTTCTTGTTATTGATTGTTGTTCTTTACTTTCTGGTTTACTTTTGCTTACGTTTTTCATTCTTTGATGCATTAGAGTGTGATGACCAGACCCTTTGATCGTCATGAACTCAACCGTTTCGATGTTAAACAAGTATGGTTTTCTATATCTTTATCTCATTCCTTTCATTGATTTTTTACTCCTATGCGTGAAGTATGCAATGACAGCCATTTGATATCTTTTCCTAAACCTGAATCAGGTTGTCTGTGCGGTTTGTGACACGGAGCAGCCAGTATGTGAATATTATTTCTATCTTGTTATACCCTTCTGAGTTTTGATCTTGTCTACTTCGTGAAGAAATATGTAGATTCCACTAGTTCTTTTAACCCTCAGAATAAGCCAAGTCGGAAAGTAACGAGCTTGCTCGGAACGACTATCTAATTACTTAAAAATATGTTTTTAAGCAGTTGTAAAGTCAAACATGTCGTAGAGCTGTGGAGGCAATTGTTTGTCTTTTTTCATATTTAACTGACTGTCAGACTTTTTTTTGTTAATATTTACCACGATTTGCAGGTTGCTCGAGTTTGCACGAATTGTGGGGTTAATATGGGGGAGTATTTCTGTGAAATATGCAAATTCTATGATGATGATGTAAATATTATGATTCTTAGTTCTTGTTTTTTTATTCATTAAGCGTGTGTTTACTTGGAGTTTAATAGCAAGAATTGGTGTTGTATGTTTGTACATTTCCTTCATGATTTCCATGCTTCTTTGCAGATTGAGAAGGGGCAGTTCCACTGTGAGGATTGTGGGATTTGTAGGTTAGTTTGAATTCATTGCAAAATTTTCTAATTTTCCATTTTTTGATCATTTAAAGTTGATCAAATCAAGTCTTTTGAGTTTATCAATCTCATGTAAACAGGGTTGGCGGTCAAGAAAACTATTTTCATTGCAAGAAGTGTGGTAAATTTTTCTACTTTTTTAAAGGAATTTGATTAGTATCAGTTGAATTCGTGTTTGTCTCTGCACCCCCGTTTATTGATGATCGTAGTTCTGTTTAATTCTTCGATTTGCTTACTTCTTCCTGAAAATATTAGTTGATTATTATGTCCTTCTGAAAGTATTGATCTTTGGTGTAATGTTCTTTTAAAAACTATGTGGGTTAAGCTCTCTGTTTTTGCAGTTCTGAAAGTATTGATCTGTTAACCTTCTCTGCCAGTTAAATTGTCATTAAATTGAAAGAATCTGGTCATTTGATCTGATTATGCTTCTTGTATTCTTAAAAGGATCATGTTACTCCGTAAATTTGCGTGACAATCATTCGTGTATCGAGAACTCTATGCAGCACCACTGTCCAATATGTTATGAGGTCTTTCTCCAGCCTTTTCCTGTTCTTTCGAACATTCGAAATTGAATTCCCATATTTACATCCTCACACCTCCATGCTGGATGTTTACAGTATCTCTTCGACTCGCTGAAAGACGTTGCTGTTATGAAATGTGGACACACGATGCATCGCGAATGTTACTTCGAGATGATAATACGTGAGAAGTAAGTCCTAAAGCTCATCTTTGTTTCATTAGTTTGAAAGCCATAATACGATGCATAATCGATGTATAATGAGAATTTGTGGCATAACCCAGATACTGTTGTCCGATTTGCTCTAAGTCGGTTATCGACATGTCCAAAGCCTGGAAACAATTAGATGAGGAGGTAACAATAAAAAAGTTCAAGCATGGTTTGTGAGTTTTAACCAATGCATAGACTTTCCTTAATCATATCTTGACTTGTAATGTTTTATCTGCCATGTGTTTAGATTGAAGCAACAGTCATGCCGGAGGAATATCGTGACAAAAAGGTTTTTTTTTTTCCATATATTACCGTCTTTAGCTACTTGTCTTTCGTATCGTTATATTTACCCAAAGATTCTTGGCTGTTTATATTACTGTCTTCAGCCACTTGTTGTCTTTCATATCGTTATATTTACCCAAAGATTGTTGGCTGATTATATTACCGTCTTAGCCACTTGTCGTCTTTCGTATCGTTATATTTACCCGAAGTTGTTGGCTGATTATATTACTGTCTTTAGCCACTTGTCGTCTTTCGTATCGTTATATTTACCCGAAGATTGTTGGCTGATTATATTACTGTCTTTAGCCACTTGTCGTCTTTCGTATCGTTATATTTACCCGAAGTTGTTGGCTGATTACATTACTGTCTTCAGCCACTTGTCATCCTTCGTATCGTTTTATGTATTGTTATATTTACCTGAAGATTGTTGGCTGATTGAATCAGCCAACTTGAATCTTTGATTTCTAGACATTATCTTTTACGTACACCTAATGCTTACTTGTTATGAACACTTAAATATGAATCAATGGTACAAAAGAAACGCCTAATGCTTACTGCTTTCCCGTTATTCGAACCTTTTTTTCTCCATTTCTGAGAACTTTCATGATATCAGAACTAGAAAATTAGAGCTACGTTTTGCAGGTATGGATTTTGTGCAACGACTGCAACGACACGACTGAAGCGTGCTTTCACATAATTGGGAAGAAATGCTGCCACTGCCAATCGTACAACACGCGCGCCATAGCTCCTCCAGTTCTCCCACAGTGATAGAGATCATCATCATCATCATATGTTAAGAGGGTTTGGTTGGTTGGGTTCTGTATCAGTTATATATATATATATATATATATATATATATATATATNGCTTTCCCGTTATTCGAACCTTTTTTTCTCCATTTCTGAGAACTTTCATGATATCAGAACTAGAAAATTAGAGCTACGTTTTGCAGGTATGGATTTTGTGCAACGACTGCAACGACACGACTGAAGCGTGCTTTCACATAATTGGGAAGAAATGCTGCCACTGCCAATCGTACAACACGCGCGCCATAGCTCCTCCAGTTCTCCCACAGTGATAGAGATCATCATCATCATCATCATCATCATCATATGTTAAGAGGGTTTGGTTGGTTGGGTTCTGTATCAGTTATATATATATATATATATATCTCCCATTAATATCACTTCAAACATTGCATTTCTGAGTAATTGGGTTGTGGAATCTTGGAAACTGTTGTTTTTTCAGGTTGTTAATTCTTCTTCCTCCATTGGTGGGGTCTTAAAGAAACCCAGGTATAATGAATTTGTAACCATATAATATACTAACTTTTTAAAGTATATTACGTTATTAACTTTCAATTTTGTATCTAATAGGTCCTTAATCAAATTCTATTAGATATGCATCATGCTGCCCAAGGCTAATTAATGGTTTAGCTAGTTGAATTATATTTAAGGAAGTAAAATGAAAATTGAATTGAGAAAGAGGGCCGAAAGCCCATTTATTTGGGCCTCTTTTGAAGGCCCACAACAACTAATATAACTAACAGCATAAAGACGGTGGCTCCAGCAAGGGAGAGAGCAGAAGCAGCTGCCACTTGCTTGCAAAATCTACCAAATGTATCGCACACTTTGTTCCACCGCACGTGCGAGTTACCGTGGTAGCCGATAATTCCAATGGCTATGGCGGCCCCACCGCTGGAAGAGAGCAGCACCACCATCACGATGTCGAGAATGGTGATCAGTAAAGCTAATACATCGCTTCGATTCTTGTTTGCTAATGAAATAGTCAACGACAGTAGTCCATGTAAGCTTGCAATTACATTGGCCGCAAAAAGGTACCTTCACAACAAAACATATATTTATTCTTAATGTTTACTACTCATCATGCTAACATGAACATAGCTCAAATTATAGAGGAGAAAAAAAAAACATAATTCAACGGTTGGGAGGTTGGTCTCAAGAGCAAGCCAAAAGGAAAAATCTCTTCACATGAGTATGAATTGAAGAGAAGAACAAAACATTTCTTATGAAGGTGTAGAAATCTCTTATGGACGCGTTTTAAAACTTTGAGAGAAAGCCCAAATGTGAGACGTCACATAGTATGAGTTGAAGAAGGGAACAAAACATTTTTTATGAAGGTGTGGAAATCTTTTATGGACGCGTTTTAAAACTTTGAGGGAAAGCCCAAAAGGGAAAATCATGACAATATCTGTTAGTGATGGACTTGAATGGTTACATCTCGAGTGAGTTTAAAAGACTAAAACGTAGAAAGAACAAACAAAAGCAGCGGAAAGTGGTCTCGAGTGAGCTTGAAAGACTAAAACATAGAGAGAAAAAGAAAAAAGAAAGAACGAGAAGCTTACACAAAAGCAGACAAGTAATGCCACTTAGCGACCACAACAACGTCGAAAGTAGGAAGGTTTGGGGAGATAGAAAAAGGAACCACTTTTGCTTCTTTGTCAAGCCTCACAACAATGGCTGCCACCAAAGTTAACACAAACCCCAAAACCCTAAGAACCCCTTCCAACTTCCCACCACCACTCATTGCTTTGTTCAATTGAGAGGAACAAGAAGAAGAGTGTTTGGATGATGGGAAAATGTGGATCAGAAAATGTGGGAAAATTAAATATTTGGTGCCAAAAGTGGTTGATCAGAGCAGTTATGTTCCTTACTTGGTGGGTGACACTCATTTTCATTTTAATTAATTAATGTTCTAGCCATTTCTATTTACGTTGCAAAATTCAAACATAATTTATTAATATGATGTCGTTTTAAAATTAGATTGGACTCGTACATCACTAAAGTCAAATATTATGCCACGAATCTCGTCAAGCTCATAAATAATTCATTATTATTAAATGTTTTAATCTTCGAATTAAACACTAATAAAAATCTTTTAAATAAGTTATTTAAATTAATAATGTATTAATTAAGAATATACAAAGATATGCCTAAAAATTAGTAGCTTAGAAATAATAAAATAATATACGTTTTTATTATCGTATCGTCACGTTAAAACTAATATACGTTTTTTTTATTTTCGTTTTAAATATGTTGTATAATTTTTTTTTCAAGCTCAAATTTTAATAAGAATATTAAATATTTTAATGATTGAACTATTCTCGATCGATAAATAATTTTTTTTTAAATTTTTTTTTAGAGAAAAAGAGATTGAGGTAAATAAAAATATAATGCATAAATAGTCTTCTTGTAACATTTTCAATTCCACAACTGATAACCTAACCTTTAAATTGGGCTGTGAGGAACAGAGCCAAAGCCCATTTAGATGGGCTATGAAGATGCTTTAAATTTAGGATCAAAGCCCAGCCCATTTATTTGGGCCTCTTCTGGAGGCCCACAGAAGCCAACACAACTAGCAACATAAATACTACAGCACCAGCAAGAGAGAGCACAGTAGACGCTGCCATTTGCTTACAAAATCTACCATATACATCGCACACTTTATTCCATTGCACGTGTGAGTTCCCGTGGTACGCAATGACTCCGACTGCTGCCGCAGCTCCGCTGCTGGAGAAGAGTAGCGCCACCATGACCGTGTCGAGAACGATTACCAATAACGCTAAGATGTTGTCCTTGTTCTTGTTTTTTAACAAAAAAGCAAACGATAGGAAGCTATACGAACATGCTATCACGTTCGTCGATAAAAGATACCTAAAAAACACGATATACTTTTAATCCAATACCATCTTCACTTTTATCTATATGTATATGAATATCGAACGTGTCAAGGTACCAAATTCATGATAGCTATACTTAACTCAATAATTAACACCAAAAGTTTTATTATTTTGCTCTTAAAAGTTGATCGTATTTATATTTTTAACAAATATTTGACCATATTCATTATTGTCAATTATTGTTAATTTCTAATTCTACCTAAAAATTAAATTTTTTGAAAACCCGAAATAATATCACCTCCTTTGACTCGTTTAAATCTAGATAGTTCTACTGATCATACTATCATGAGTTTAAATCTCCAGCTAGACGAAAAACATCACTAATTGAGTGATAAAATCGATAACAGATACCGAAAAAAACATTAAAACAAACATGTTTTAAAAGGGTAGACATTCAAATCTTCTTACGGGGCTCGATTTAAACTCGAAAGACGAAAATGAAGGTATAGAAAGAAAAAACGGAGCGGGAGAGAGAAAAGACTTACACGAGAGCAGACAAGTAATGCCAGTTAGCGATGAGAGTATAATCCAAAGGAGGAAGGTTGAGGGAGACAGTAAGAGGAACAACCTTGGACTGTTTGTTGAGCCCGACGACAATGGCTGCCACTAAGCTCAATACAAATCCCAAAACCCTAAAACCCATTTGAGCCATATGGTTAACCATTACGTTCTTGTTCTTGTTCATGTCTTCTTCTTCTTCTTCTCCCTTTTTCACTGATCTTCTCTCCACTTCCATCTTCCCTCTCTCAGACGATTAGGGTTTGGATTCCCAAGAAAGTGGGACACAAAATTTATAATAGGAATGGAAATTAAGAGCTGGGAGGTGGGAAAGTTATGGGGTTGGTGCGGTGCTTTTAATGAATCAACACTCGTCTACTTACTTCTCACTTAATTTTCTTGTGATTGACCAAGATACGTACTAGGTCAAAGCGAATATTTCTATTAGTGGTGGACTTCAACAGTTACAAATGGTATCAAAGCCAGACATCGGGGGGTGTGCCAGCTAGAATGCTGGGCCCCTAAGAAGAGTGAATTGTGAGATCCCACATCGATTGAACAGAGAATCGAAGCATTTCTTATGTGAGTGTGGAAAAACTTCGCGTTTTTAAAACCATGAGGCTGATGGTGGTACGTAATGGGTCAAAGTGGACAATATTTGCTAATGGTGGGCTTGGACAGTTACAATTTCTCTCTGATGCAAACCTACTAACCCTATTACGACGGCCTCCTCGGATAATTTCTCCTCAACTACTGCCTCCGAGTCTTTCATGAAATCAATATACTAATCGAATTTATTATTATTATATATATACATATAATTTTTTTGAATCTAATTTCATAATTCGTTCTCAATTGTCAAATTTTAGTTAATATATTTTTAATAAAAATAATTTTAATGCGACAAAAGTTACCATGTAAGTATATTTGTAAAATTATGAACTAATAAAAGAATTTAACAAAAAGATTAATAGTATGAGTAAACTTAAAAAAATTAATCCAAATTAATTTAAAAGAAAAGAAAAGGGAGAATAAGATAAAGAGTTGCTTAACCTCGTGGCCAAACAGGCCTTTAGCATTAATGTTGGGTTGGAGTACATTTTTATTTTACTTGGCTGCATATATAAAAATGCATTAAATTGGCGACCAACTAATAATTTAATGAAAAACTATGTAAATTTTATTTTTATTTTTTATTTTTTTAGATAAATGAATAATTACTAAATTTGGAGAAAAAAAATCTATAAATAATTATTGGACTAAAATATCCCTTATATTTTTATTACTATTTAAATATAATCTTATTAAAAAGCTATATGAATATCAATTATTGTGTTCGATGCTAGATGAACACGACTTTCCACGATGATATGATATTGTTTACTTTGAGTATAAGCTCGCACCCCAAAAAGTCTCGCACCAATAGAAATAGTATTCCTTGATTATAAACCTATGATCATTCCCTAAATTAGTCGAACAAAGTATGCATCCTCTTAATCGAGGCTCGACTTTTTTTTTTTTTGAGTTTTAGTCATGTTTTAGTATGCCTACTCCTTTCTTTTGGAGTTCTTTGTTCTACATTTGAAGATTCTATTGACATGACTAAGTTAGAGCATGACTCTCATACCATGTTGCTTTCGGCTATTTCTTCGGTATAAATATTGATTAATTTTGAATAGGCACAAATTTAGAGATTTAATAATTTAACTTGAAAAAAATAATTATTTAAAAAATAAATTACTTGTGAAAAATAATGCGTGCAAGAACTTCCACGTGTGCTCATCGTCAAAGCCCTTCTCCACGAGTCCTCAACTTCAGCATACTCCGTTGGGAAGCAAGCTCGGTTAGGGATTCAGTACAATCGGTGGTTTTCCTTCTTCATTTCTTTCTTCCCATGAAATCGATCGTTGCTGATCGTTCGAGGATTCTCCAGGTTAAATCTCGATTGATAATTTTGAGCGGAGAAAGAAGAAAATTGAGAGCAATCGAAAATGGGGTTGCTCCATCTTCCACTTGATGTTGCCCTGAAAATTGCTTCTTCTCTTCAGGTTCAAGCGGATTTTTGTGTCATTCTGATCTTCTTATTTTACTTGAAGGTTCTTTGGGATTAATCGATTTTTCTCTGTGGATTTTGGGCTGTGATGAAGGCATCGGACATTTGTGCTTTGGGCTGTTGCTCGCGGTTATGTCGGGAACTTTTCGATTCCGATTGTTTGTGGGAGTCTCTTGCAAGAGAAAGATGGCCTTATATCTATGCTTCTTCATCTACTGGTTCTTCTTCGTCAACTCCCGCAAAATTCCCCATATCCATGGTGCTCTTTTTATATCTTAATCTCCTTTTTTTTCGGCCTCGGTTAATTATTTACCATATTGGATTATCCATTTACATGGTTACTATATTTAGGATTCTTGAAATCAATTGAGAGAATTAAAAGGATGTTTTTTTGTTCTTTCTGCTTCGTAATTCAAATGTAGCTGTCTCTATCTGAAATGGTCGATTATTTAGTGAAACATACGGCGGATATATCTTAGTTATTTCACCATCACTTGAAGTCATCTTCATGTTATTTCATTGGCCTTGTGATCATCATATGATGTGTTAAGTATCTCATTTGTGATGTGAATTTACGTGTATTTCTTAGTTTCTTGGAAGCAATGAAGAGATTTGAAAACTTTTTTGTTCAATAGTTGAATGAGCCCTTTCGAATTTTCTTCATCCCTGTATGTAATGATTTGAACATACTTTGGATATTTATCTTGAGTGGACTTAAGTTGGATGTTGATCTTGAGTCTGTTGTTGAATTTATTGTTATAATTATGTTTGTGAACGAACAAAATGAAACGTCTTCCAGGGATGGAAAAGCTTTTACATCCTGAGGCATATTGAGATATTGGGAAGAGCCCAAGCAGCAGTCAAGTTTATAGAACAATGCCCTCCTTTGACACCGATTGAGGGTGGAGACTATCTCAGGACAATACTCGGCTTGCAGGATTTGAAGCTTAGTTTTATAGATGTTCAAATGGTGCTTTTCAAACCTCAACTTAACGGGCTGCTGAACTTGGTTGGCTTACACTACTGCACAAATTTGCTTGAAATCCCTGTACGCCTGCTGCTTTTTACTATTTTTGTTCAATCATTTGTAGGTTTATAATATATTTTGGTTGTGAACTTTTATACTTGTTCCATTTTGACCCCCTTAAATCTTCAAAGGCTCTATTTTAGTCCTGAACTTTGCACAAAAATTCATTTTTAGTCTCAGCTATTGTTTCTTCTGTAGCCATTTGTTCAGAACTCCAAATATATTTTGGAAATTTGACACTGTCCTAATATACATAGTTTCAAACTGTTGTTTACATGGACATTTTCTTGTCAAATAAGTAAATTAAAGACTTCGATGTTGGGTTTTTGTTAAATACTTTGTAAAGCTTTAATCACTGATTCTTTATGCGAAGTTTAAGGACTAAAGCAAGATAGGACAAGATTAAAAGCTTAGAGTCTTAAGTACACAAGATTCTAGCTTATGATTTCATGGCCAAAGAACTTAGTGGTTAGAAAATGTTTTTGAGTGATAAAACAAAATTTGTATAGATGAAAGACTGTTTCGGCATTCAAATTGTATAGGATCATTATTAGGATTCCAGCTTATTTTGTGTATCATGTATCTGAATTCTGAAGTTGTTGATTTGATTTCGATTCCTGGCAGGCCTATCGAGTCATGGAAGCACTTCAAAGATGCAAGATCTCAGAGAAACATGTATGTGTGAAATGGTGGAAGCTAGGAAGATGGTTTTATGGGTTCCGCATGAGAGACGAACAACATACTCGTCGAGTCTCTTTGGCAGAACTTGTAACGGCAGAAGGGGAAGACGTTCTTGGGGTGCTTAGCCGAGGTCCTGTTCATGAGGTGCTCCGGGTTCAGGTTTCTGTAAGTGATCCCTTTGACAGTCACTGATCTCAACAAAGCACACAAAAACACCCTTAGCATCTCTATAAGCATTCTGCAACTGCAATGACTTGTGTGCTACTAGTTGTTCATGTATATCAAATACTTGCTTGTAAATTCATGTAGATATAAATATGTTAAATATGTATCAGCCATTCAGATTTGATTGATAAGTTGTCATTCACCAACGTATGCACATCAATATTTAGTGTATTTTGTAAATTATCAAAGGCGTTTGGGTCAATGTATTGGATTTTACAATCCCTTCATTTATCACTATCTGATTATACTTGGGCTTTCACCATTTCTACATACATTATACTAGTATCTCTTATTTCTATATACCAATTATACATCCTTGATTTTCAGATGCCTAGAACCTATCTTTGTGGACTTTCAAAACCGACCATTTTGTTTCGAAACGAACGTCTTCCTAAACCTAATATTCTTTGAACTCGAGATCATAGTAGTACAACCTATAGACAGATTCCATTCGATCAAGGTCATCTTGAACTTTTCATTCTAAAGCATCAAACATCTGTCAAGAAACTTGATTTGTCTTCAAATAAGTAGGTTTTTGTTGGTGTTATTTTTTAATATGTTGGTTTGGTGCATTAGCTATTGCAGCTTCCTTTTGATACATACTTCAAGAGCTCCAGGAAAATGGTTGAAAATAAAAAATGCAAACCATTGAATGCTTCATCTTTTGATATTTGAGTTATATTCAGTTCTTGCATGAGTTTTCTCAATATTGATGAAGAATGTATCAGATGCTCTCACCACCCCTCTATTAACCCCAAGGATAGACAACCTTGATATCTTACTGAATTAGGTCACGTTCTCGTACAACTCGAAATTGATATCATTTTCTATATTGAGCAATGGGTGAGACAAGTAGGCACCTAACAAAATAGAAATGGTATTGTCTATAAATGCTGCAAAATTACTTCCAAAAGAGTGTACATGGTAGGTGTTATTTCATGGTAGGTGTTATTTCATTTTTAAATTCCGTTCTTGAAATCTCAAGCTTGATTTACTTTGGTCTTTGAATAAAATACTGATTCATGAACATTTAAATTTGTTTTTTTTAAAAGCGGTTAAATGTCTACTTCAAGTTTTTTACTTACAAAAAAAGAATTATTTTGGACGTATCTTTATTTTCATCTCAATATCGACAAATCAATGATATAACTTTAAGCATATGGATTAACATTGTAGCAAGTTTAAGAGTTTAAGAATTGAGTTAAAATTAAACTTGACTCCATCTACGAGTAAGATTATGGATTTTTGACTCACTTTTATCCTATCTAATCTCCTATAAAGAGAGAGTGAAAAAAAAAAAAAAAAAAA
>NW_019272713.1:0-3202 GCF_002738345.1 Cucurbita maxima
TGAGAGAAATAATTTTATAGAGTTCAAACTTGAAAGATGTCATTGGCTCACATAGGTTGACTTGAATTTCAAAGGACAGAATCTACCTTTCATTAAATATATATTCGGGACAACAACTTAAGCTAACTAGGTAAGTGGTCTTACTATCGGCATGGTTATATTTGATGTTGACACGTGCCTGTGGTTCTGCACGTGTCATATATATTGATATGTGTGAATTATCTGTGAATCAATATGCTTATATTATGTTTATGTTATGTTATAATGTGAATTGTATGATAATAATTGTGGTACGATGTGTTCAAGGATATGTTTAAGATAGGATACGAGAAGGATGCACAAAACGAAATGTAACGGTAGAAGTAAGATACATTCATGAAACGTTAAGGTTAGATTACATACCGGAGTGCTATGGATAGGAGAGATTGATGAAAGAATATGGTTAGGATATAGGTAGAAAGAGATAGGTTTGTGATAGATTGATAGAACGATAGCGTTAGGATACGTTCCTGTGATGATATGATGACCATGGAGGAAATTGTTGAATGAATTACACGTTATGAAATGACATATTAAAATCATAGAGCGTTATGTTATGTTTCATAAATTATATCTATACAACATGTTATGAATGACATGATATCACAATAAATGAAATGAAATGTAACCCATTAAGATTATGTATGATACGTAGAGTGAAAAATGAGAAATGACATGTTAAGCATGAAAGATGATAAAGGGGTTATATTCATTAATTACAAAAGTAGAAATGTTGGGGACCTCATGCATTATGTGTGCTCATGCATTCAGGGGGATACCCCTATTCCATCACGATGGTACGGACACGTACATCCAATGGAAGGACAACTATCGTTATGTTTTGCATAGCACTGCAATGATGGTTACTAGTTCTAACATGTGTCCGGCCTAAGGAGCTCCCAGAGTATGCTCGCCCGACAAGGAAAGTGGCTCAGCAGTGTGCGAATTGATTGGTGAGCGCATACTCACATGTATGGGTAGTGTGTAGAGTATGTGGTACATGTCCAAATTACTCGTTAGGACAGTGCCGTAGGAAAATAGATTGAAATGATAGGTCCTGTCATTGCATTCGCATGTTCTTGCATGTAACCTCAATAGTGAGGTCACTTACTGAATATTTCTTTAAATACTCAAGCCATGTCCTTCCACATTTTTCCTATGCTAATATCCAACCTTAAAAATTTTAGATGAAGGTTCATTTTCTATCTCAATTTATGAAAAGAAAAAAATATAAGTTTTAATAAATATTTGAGTTTGACTACAGAGAAATTTTAGTCACCATACTTGGTTTTTTTTTTTTAATAAATATGTGGGGAGGAGTGTTTGAATATTAACCTCTTTGCATGTCATCTTAGTCACCTTCGAATGTCATCTTTATTCATTCATGTACTCTCTTTGTCCAAGACTGGAGGCCACCCCTATGATGCTAGAGATAGGTCCCTAAATAATGATTGCTTGTGTTTGCATTTGCATGGCCCCCTATAATGGGGCCACATACTTAGCATTCTTCGAAATACTCAGGCCGTGTGCCACATTATTTTTCAGGTCAAAGCAAGGCGCACTTGTACGGAGGACGGCTGCATCACTAGCAGAGACTCTGCACGTGCATAGCGTAAACTTTTTAACAAAATAAAACAACCAAAACTTAAAACATATCAACATTATATCAAAATAAAGATGATACAAAGTATTTTAAAACACAACACAATAGTTAAAACACATGTTAAGGGACGGAGCAAAAGGTTTGAAGGATGACAGGTGAGGTTTGTCTATGGCATTTGCCAAGAGTCCATTCCCGACCTTGGCCAGCTCTTTATTTTCTTGGAAAATGAAAAATGGAGAATAAGGAATGAGTACAAGACTCAGTAAGCAGCCTACTTGTAGACTCTTAATCGTGTCCTTTATATACTAGGGTACCACACTTTTTCTTTTCTTATTCTTGTTACTATTGTAAGTTCTTGTTATGTTTCTTAATTCGTTCTACATGGTTGTGTTTTCTAGAGAATAGTTGTTTGAAGCGTTTTTCGAAATTTATGTTATAAATGATGTTCATGTGAGTGTAATAGAAAAAAAAAATATATATATATATATAATAAATAAAGAAATAAAGAAATAAACAAACAAAAATAATTATAAAAAAATAGTTAAAATAATAATATTAAATAAATAAATAAACAAAAAAAAAAAAGAAAAACAAACTTTCCTCACTCCTCTCCACCAACATCTCATCCCTTTCCACAATTATCTCTCCTCAACCCATCCTTAGGCCAGAAAAAAAAAAAAACATAAAAACAACGGTTGTCATATTTGAGGAAATGAGGAAACAAATGACAATGGTCTTTACCGAGTAGAGATTCTCGGGAGACTTAAGTGAAGATACATATGATCAATAAGGTATATATTAAATCTTCATTTTCTTTTATCCTATTTTCTTTTTAGAGATCACACCAAATTATGGTTAGATGTTCATTAAATTATTACAATGGTTTTGACTATGTGTTCAAGGATATGTTTGAGATAGGATACGAGAAGGATGCACAAAACGAAATGTAACGATAGGAGTAAGATACGTTCATGAAACGTTAAGGTTAGGTTACATACCGGAGTGCTATGGATAGGAGAGATTGATGAAAGAATACGGTTAGGATATAGGTAGAAAGGGATAGGTTTGTGATAGATTCATAGAACGATAGCGTTAAGATACGTTCAGGTGATGATATGACTAAGGTATGTTCACGTAACGATACGACTGTGATAGATATAAGAACGTTAAGGCTATGATAAGTTAGGGAACGATATGTCCACGAAGTGTTTACGATACGATATAGTGTGATGTGAGGTGTTATGTTTAGATTGTTTTGTGTGACCATGGAGGTAATTGTTGAATGAATTGCACGTTATGAAATGACACGTTAAAAGCATGGAGCGTTATGTTATGTTTTCCAAATTGTATGTATGCAACATGTTATGAATGACATGATATCACGATAAATGAAATGAAATGTAATCCCGTTAAGATTATGTATGATACGTAGAGTGAAAAATGATAAATGACATGTTAAGCAAGGAAGATGATAGCGGGGTTATATTCATTAATGACAAAAGTAGAAATGTTGGGGACCTCATGCATTTTGTGTGCTCATGCATTTAGGGGGATACCCCT
>NW_019272713.1:3428-13154 GCF_002738345.1 Cucurbita maxima
TGTGTGGAGTATATGGTATACGCCCAAATTACTCGTTTGGACATTGCCGTAGGAAAATAGATTGAAAAGATTAGGTCCCGTCATTGCATTCACATGTTCTTGCATTTAGTAGCGACTCTGAGTATGTGGAAATTTAGGGTCGTTACAATTGCACATTTGAGTTATCAATTATCCGAAATTTTTAACAAAAAAAGGTGCATGCATGTCGATGAAATATCCAAGTTGCCATCTAAGAATAAAATACAAATGTCAACACGAATATTAAGGTCTTAATTTTGTTAATAAATTATAGCACAAAAATGGAAGGAACTTGAGAAGGAGACATTGCAATGGAGCTGGGAGAAGTTTATGATTGGCGTTGGAGAGAAAAAAAAGCGCAATCTAAGTTTTTCGGTCGTTGTGTGTGATTCTATGCTAAATAAAGCGTAACCTAACAAGCGAACACGCTTAATATCCATTCAGATTTTTCCGCTTTCCTTCCAAGAGTGTTTAACATAAATGTATATCTTTAAAAGTTGTTAAAAACG
This sequence comes from Cucurbita maxima, assembly GCF_002738345.1. NCBI lineage: Eukaryota > Viridiplantae > Streptophyta > Magnoliopsida > Cucurbitales > Cucurbitaceae > Cucurbita > Cucurbita maxima. The sequence continues at coordinate 3,956 of NW_019272713.1, forward strand.
AAAATTTGTTGTAGCACAAAGATTATATATATATGGTTCAAAAGGATCCAAAATGAAACACAAACAAATTCGAAGTCAATTTAAAAGGAAGGCTATGAATAACCTCTATATGATTTTGTTGATAACTTTTGCATCAACTTCTAATGTTTTCACTTGTTTTGCACTCATGCCACCAGGAACGCATTGGAAAGTGACGATTCTTAATTATCAAGATGTACCTCTATTGGCCCATTGCAAGTCGAAAAACAACGATTTAGGTAAATAAAGATGTTGCATCATGACAAACTATTTAACCAGACCATATTATTTTATGTATATCTAAATTTATGTAATTGTTTCTTGTTAATTTAGTCTTTTGGTGGAATTTCAAAACATCATAAATTTGAAGAGTATAATATCCAACCTTAAAAATTCTAGATGAACATTTCATTTTCTATCTCAATTTAGGGAAAAAAAACAAAAAAAAAAATACAAGTTTTGATAAAATAATTGAGTTTGGCTATATAGGATATTTTGTTTTTTTATCCTTAAGAGTCCAATTACAAACTCCTTTAGAAGTGGTTAATTTTTGTTTTTGTATTCTTTTTTTTTTTAGTTAATAAATATGTGGGGTGGAGTGTTTGAATATTTAACCACTTTGCAGATGCATGTGTGGTCTTGACTAGTTGAGCTACACACAAATTGATATTAAATAATTTTTGTTAAATTGAACATTTTGACTATGGAATTGTATCAACTCTTATGGTTCTAATTTTTTTTTTTTCATCTTTTTCAATATGAATTTGTGCACACAATTTAGGGGAGCATATTCTTCCGTTGAAACAGGAATACAGCTGGGAATTCAGAGAGAACTTGTGGCAGACGACATTGTTTTGGTGTAACTTTAGCAGCAATTATGGGAAGCTTTCGTTCGAGGTTTTTTGGCCAGAGAATGAACTTTGGCTTCAAGAACGATGCAACTATTGGCACTGCATTTGGCGTGCAGATAAGAAGGGTTTTTCTTTGTATAATGGTCAAACAAATGTGTACGAGCTCATACATCCATGGACTTCTTAGACAAAACCATCACCTTCGCCTTACTTCACATCAAATCCTTTCTTTTGTGTGAGAGTTGTGACATGCTTGCTGCAACATTACTCTAATAAAAAGTTTACTAATCGTTTTATATGGAAATTTTTAAGATAAAATACTCGTGTCAAAATATTCAATTAGAATAAGATATTGATGTGAACTTGAATATCATACTTTCCATCTTTTAGAAAAATATCGAGCACAAAAATGAAATAAATTTCAAAGTATATACACAAAAAATAAATGTATATTTGACAGAAAGGATGAAATTTTTACCCAAATCAAACTCAAAAAGATGGAATTCTTATCTATTTTTCTTCACGTTCAATGCCAAGAAAATATGATAAATATGGTTAAGAGAACCATTTATAACACTGCCTTCATTTACCTGAGATAATTTATGCTAATTAAGGAGAAAATATCGAAAATGCAATGGTCTCCTTGTGGTTTTCTTTATTTTTTTAATTAAAATTAGCACAACTTTGTTTTTCATCAAAATCAAAAATAGTAAATAAAAAAGAATTGATATTTATAACTATGCTAACACATAGGGATATCCAAACTCAAAATTCTTATACCATTTAATATTTTGCATGGATATTAACGATAAATTACCTTCCCAAAGAGGATTAAGAGATTGCTCAACCCAAGTTTTTTTTGGGTGTATAATGAACAAAAACCCAAATGGCTATGCATCCATAAAAGAGGGAATGATCACTTTTAACACCCTAAAGTGTTAACCCAAAACATACATCAAGTTCTTACTAGCGTTACATCATATCATAACCTACTAAACAAGGTTAGATTGCGTACCTGGTCGCGGCGAGGCATGTCGTCGAGCTGAGTCATAGAGGTGTACGACTCTCTATCCTAGGAAAAGTCTATAGAATCAAAAACCCGACTACTCTGATACCAATCTGTCAGGACCTGACTTTCAAGGCTTCAAAAGACCGAATCGTAACTAAAAAGACGAAATCGAAAACAAATAAAAAAAAAATAAAATAGAAGGTAAAAATCCGGAAAAATTTAAAACAAGAAAAGGAAATCAAGGACACCAAAATTAAATATAAAATCAAAATCAAATGTTACAAATAGGAATTGCAAATATAAAATGAAATACAAAAGACTCCAAATATGAAAACGGACGAAGGACTCTAAAAGACCGACAAGGGACTAACGCTCTGGAACGACACCCCTCTGTGACAGTGCAGCTCTCGAACATCTTCCCGTATCGACTGGTACCTGAAAAAAAAAAAAAGGAAAGAAAGGGGTAAGTATAAAAATATACTCAGTAACCAACCTACTTGTAGGCTCTTTTCGCATCCTTATCTTAGTGGGTATACACGGTCTTATCTCTGGATTCTAGTGAGTGCAAATCATGCTCCACCTCTCTTTTCTGTATCTTGGGAGGTTTGCCTATCTTATGCAGTGAAATGATCAGTGTCCTGAGGTGAGGCGCGACCTCATAAATAATCTGAGGGGATCATATGGCTGGATCTGAATACGTGACTCTCTCTGAACATCATCCGTGGAGGTTAGTTGACGACCCTCACATGGGACCATACATCCACTAAACGGGGTGCGACCCCCTGTGTGTCGGTCAGCTACTGAGTTATCCTACGTGGCTCCATGTCCCCTGCTCAGGGACGGGTTTCTACTGCCCAAGAAACCTGTTCAGAAGACCCCTTAGCTATCACCACTAGGTCTGGGCACCTTTCACACTTCCCTATCCGGATCTGCCAAGCTCAATGATCTCCGTACCGGAGCTCTGTCTCGACGGTACGGTATCGGAGCAGAGAGGGAAGTGGAGGTTCTGATGACACTATCCACACTGCTAAACTCTAGCGGGCTACCTACAGTTACCGTGGTGACCTACTATTCTTTCTAGGGTGGAACTTGGTGGCTTAGACTTGGATTCATGCATCTTTAGGATTCTCGTGCAAGGTCTCACAAACCTATCAGGTTTCAAATTCTAGGCTCTGGATCCGCCGGTAATCGTTTCGCAGGTCAAAATGCACGGTATTCTAGAGGTCCCCCAATCTAGGGTCTCATCTAGCCTACTTAGTCACAAATACCCTAATCTAAGCTCATAATTTCTTCCTGTTCATCAAGAAAGATAACACAAGCCATCATCATGCATAGGAGTTAACACGCAGCAGTTCATGCAATATTAACAAACATGCTCAACGGGAAGATAACGTCCACCTTTACCTGGAGCGCAGATTTCACAATTTTTCCATCCTCCTCATGCATACATACTTTATCAGAATCTCAATCAAAACAGATTTAATAAATATTTCATATCTAGCTTTCCTTAATCATTTTATTTTCACAGTTTCCATACTAATATGCTAGGTCCGGCTAGCTAATTTTATGGGTGGTAGCATGCATGCATGTTCCTAGCGGTTCCTACAAGTACTGCTCGTGGGAATTCAAATGGCTACTTACATGGTTGACGCGTGCCTTCCCAAGCTCGAATCATTTGCCGGAAAAGGTTCCAAAAATTCTGGAATTTCCTTGATAGGTTCTAATTCACATAAAAATAGGATCAGAGTTGAAATCGAGGCAAAAAACAAGCAAACGGAGGTCGAACGGTCACTCACGCGCCTACACGCGCACTGACACGCTCTGGAGGGTGTACTACGCGTGACTTCTCACGCAGTCGCAGGCCAGCGACCGGTCGGGCCAGTTCGAGTGGTTCGGACTCAGGCCGACCCGATTGCACGGCGCCTGATGCGCTTCTTCAGCCCGCGGTCGCCACGTGTCGCTCGTCGATCCTGCAGCGCTCCTCCGTACGTCGGCCGACATGTGGCGGCGATTCCTCCTCTCTCTTCTTGCGTTTTTTTCCAATTTTCCAGAAACGTGAGTTTTGGTGTTTTCGATCCATTTTCTTCTGATTTTTATATCTTCCAATCCATAATCCGAATCAACAAGTTCTCTTCACGAGTATTATAGATGTCATATTCTATTTCTACAATATATTTTTCTTTTTTTGGTAATCACAGGTCTTATTATTTGAGTTCGAATTTGGGGAAAAACACGAGTTCTTACCGAAAATAACGTTTTCTTGAAACTCCAATTTTCGTCCAGAAACTTCAAAAGACCTGTGTGAATCTTATTTTAGTTACATACCTCAAAAACTCTAGATCTAATGCTCATGAAATTTCTTAGATCTAGATAAAATCGAAACACGAAGTTTAGAATCTTACTTTGTCCGTTCTTAGATTTTTTTGCTGGAATGAGTGGATCCACCACCCAAACTTCTTTTCTAGCACCGAGAGGAGTATTGCTTCGAAGTTTCTTACCTTGGATTAGATCTCCAACAACAATTTGTCTTCTCTACTATTCCTCTCTCCCAAACCCTAACTTCTTCTCGTTTCTCCTTTCTCCTTTCTCTCTCTCTTTTTCTTTTCTTTCTTTTTCTCCTCTTTTTAGAGCCCAAACAACTGGACCCTTTCTAAGAGACCCTTTGTAAGAGACCCTTTTGCCCATATGTTGTTATTTTATTTATTTATTTATTTATAAAAAAATTCGAGTATTACTTCTTATCTATTTTTCTTTCTGTCTTATCTATTTTATTTTTATTTTCGGTTCAATGCGAAGAAAATATGATAAATATAGTCAAGAGAACCATTTATAACACTTCCTTAATGTGCTTGAGATAATTTGTGCTAATTAAGGAGAAAATATAGAAAATCAAACAGTCTCATTTGTGGTTTCCTTTATTTTTTTAATTAAAATTAGGACAGCTTTGTTTTTCATCTCAATCAAAAATAGCAAATAAAAAAGAATTGATATTTATAACTATGCGACACATACGGATATCCAAACTCAAAACTCTCATAGCATTTAATCTTTTGCATGGATATTAACCTTAAATTACCTTCCCAAAGAGGATTAAGAGCTTGTTCCACACAACTTTTTTTTGGGTGTATAATGAACAAAAACCTAAATGGCTAAGCATCAACAAAAGAGCCTCGAGTATCTAAAGAAAAATTGAAGGATCCATTATTATTAATACACGTTTTGCAGGATCCAAGATACAAGCTATAGGGAGCAAAGGGCAAGAACCATGGAGCGAATGACAAGTGGCTATCTACAATTATCAAACAAACTAAGTTTTAAATGTTCATTGCAAGTCAAGAGATGACGTTTGAGCGAAAGCATTTTGGACAAGCATGCCCGATTCAACTAGAGCTTCACAATGAACTTTTGGCGTACGACTTTATTTTGGTGCAATTTTAATGGTTAGAATGGACATGCTTCATTTGAGGATTTTGGCCCGGGAACTAGTATTAGCTTTCTCCACGGTGTGACTTTAAAAACTGCATTTATGTAGCATTTGATGATGGATTTTACTTGAGAAATATTCCTTCGGGTATCTTTGAATTATACACCCTTGGGAAAAATGAAATAAAATCCCCGAACCACAAAAACCTTCTTTTTTATTCTTTTATGTTGGATTGCTCACCCATGTAGTAATTCAACATAGTGTTGTTGGGTTTCTTTATAGACCTAAGATTTTGTATATTTGAAATCTACAGTACTGAGAGGAATCTTTTGGGATATCAGAATTCTTTTAATGTTTATAATTTGGTCGGGTTTTGAGCTTCTAATTGCAATGACTCATACCCAAGATTCGAAATATGAATTTGGTACTTAATGGCCCTAGGATTCCCGTGACGATATGGTCAGGTTACTTACTCCTCGCTTCTAATAGTAAAAACTATGAACGCAAACCAACATGAGTCCTTCTAACACGTTTTGTCCTCAATCACGTGTTTGCTACAAAAATTCTCAAAAGGTCACCCATCATAAAATTGCTCTAGTTGAATTCGGAGTTCCTATAGTTGAAACACCAAAAAGGAAAGTGCACCTTTTTGATATAGGTAGTAACTTTCAATTCTTTTTAAGATTTTCTCATTCATCTATACTCTTGATTGCTTTCCTTCGAATGTCATCTTTACTCATTCATGTACTCTCTTTGTCCGAGACTAGAGGCCACCCCTATGATGATAGAGATAGATAGTTTCCTAAATAATGATTGTTTGTGTTTTCATTTGCATGGCCCCCTATAGTGGGGCCACTTACTTAGCATTCTTTGAAATACTCAAGCCGTGTGCCACATTATTTTTCAGATCAAGGCAAGGCGCACTTTTACGGAGGACGGTTGCTTCACGAGCAGAGACTGTGACACGTGGATAGGGTAGATTCATATTTAAATTTCTAGGTTTAGGTTAGAATAGGTTGTTATGCATTTCATTGTTTTAAATTATTTTGTATTTCTCTTATTTTCTCTTAATTTCAGTATTTCGTATTTAAATACGTAAGGACATGGGTGTGTTTTCTAGAGAATAGTTGTTTTAAGCGTTTTTCGAAGTTTATGTAATAAATGATGGTTATGCGAATGTCATAGAATAATAATAATAATAATAATAATAATAAATAAATAAATAATAAATAAAGATATAAGCCAACAAAAATAATTATAAAAAAATATTTAAAATAACAATAATAAATAAATAAATAAACCAAAAAAAAAAAAAAACCTTTCCTCACTCCTCTCCACTAACATCTCATCCCATCCCACAATTATCTCTCCTTAAGCCATCTTTAAGAAAACTGAAAAACAACAGATTGGAGTAAAAAAATGAGAATGGTCTTTACCCAGTTGAGACTTTCTGTAGATTTACTTGAAGATAGATTTAATAAATACATTTTCTTTTATTTTTTTTAGAAATCATAGTCAATTATAGTTAGATGTTCATTAAATTATTACAATGGTTTAGCTTTGAGTTAGAAATTAAGTGTCAATCATTATACGAATTCTAGTAAATCTTCAATTATTACAATTGTTTAGCTCTGAGTTAGAAATTAAGTGTCAATCATTATACGAATTCTAGTAAATCTCACTAATATAAGATTAAATTTATATCAGTAGTCAAATGAATAGATTAAAAATAGAATGACCAAGAAAATTTGTGAACAGTAAACATAAGGAAAGATTTGGAAACACGGATTCACTATAAATTTGTTATACATGAGAACAAAATTAAAAGGCAACATAGTAAATACATATATAAAAAACAGTAAGCCTTAGAAATTAAAAACCACAAACTAAATATAGAGAGAAAGATAAATACATATGGGAGTAAAGCACAGAATAATTTGAAATAACTCTATCTATTTTTTTTATACTACAAGAACCATGGAAAATAAATTTTTTTAATAAAAATATAATTATAGAAAATCATTTCAAGACTTTTAACAATGTAACTGTGTAAATTAGAGAAATAATTTTATAGAATTCAAACTTGAAACTGATGTCATTGGCTCACATAGGTTGACTTGAATTTCAAAGGACAGAATCTAACTTTCATTAAATATATATTCGGGACAACAACTTAAGCTAACCAGGTAAGTGGTCTTACTATCGGCATGGTTATACTTGATGTTGACACGTGCCTGTGGTTCTGCACGTGTCATATATACTGATATGTGTGAATTATCTGTGAATCAGTATGCTTATATTATGTTTATGTTATGTTATAATATGTGAATTGTATGATACTAATTGTGGTACGATGTGTTTAAGGATATGTTTGAGATTGGATACAAGAAGGATGCACAAAACAAAATGTAACGATAGGAGTAAGATACGTTCATGAAACGTTAAGGTTAGATTACATACCGGAGTGCTATGGATAGGAGAGATTGATGAAAGAATATGGTTAGGATATGGGTAGACAGGGATAAGTTTGTGATAGATTGATAGAACGATAGCATTAGGGTAAGTTCCTGTGATGATATGACTAAGGTACGTTCACGTAACGATATGACTATGATAGGTATAAGAACGTTTAGGCTACGATAAGTTAGGAACGATATGAGCACGAAGTGTTTACGATATGACATGTTTATGAACAATATATTGTGATGTGAGGTGTTATGTTTAGATTTTTTTGTGTGACCACGAAGGTAATTGTTGAATGAATTGCACGTTATGAAATGACATGTTAAAAGCATGGAGTGTTATGTTATGTTTTCTAAATTGTATATATACAATATGTTATGAATGACATGCTATCACGATAAATGAAATGAAATGTAACCCCGTTAGGATTATGTATGATGCGTAAAGTTAAGAATGCGAAATGACATGTTAAGCATGGAAGATGATAGCAGGGTTATATTCATTAATGACAAAACTAGAAATGTTGGGGGCCTCATGCATTATGTGTGCTCATGCATTTAGGGGATTACCCCTATTCAATCACGAGGGTACAGACGCGTACATCCAATGGCAAGACAATGATTGTTATGTTTTACATACCGTTGTCGTGACGGTTACTAGTTCTAACGAGTGTTCGACCTAAGGAGCTTCCAGAGTATGCTCGCCCAAGGCAAGTGGCTAAGTGGTGTGTGAACCGACTAGTGAGCCCATACTCACATGTATGGGTTGTGTGTAGAATATAGCCCAAATTACCCGTTAGTACAGTACCGTTAAAATAGATTAAAAGAATAGGTCCCGTCATTGCATTCACATGTTCTTGCATGGATATTAACCTTAAATTAAAACTCTCATAACATTTAATCTTTTGCATGGATATTAACCTTAAATTACTTTCCCAAAGAGGATTAAGAGCTTGTTCAACACAAGTTTTTTTTGGGTATATAATGAACCAAAACCCTAGTGGAAATGGGCGAAAGTGAGTATGGATTTCATATCAGGATTGCCTAAGACTCGACGAGGTTTTAATGTGATCTGGGTAATTGTTGATAGACTCACAAAAATAGCTCACTTTATCCCGGGTAAAAGCACATTTCGAGTGGATCGATGGGCTCAGTTATACGTTCGAGAAATAGTTCGTTTGCATGGCGTGCCTACTTCCATTGTGTCTGATCGCGATGCTAGGTTTACCTCTCAATTTTGGAATGGTTTACATAAAGCCTTAGGCACCTAACTTCGTTTCAGTACGACATTTCATCCTCAGATAGATCGACAAACAAAGAGGTTGAATCAAGTATTAGAGGACATGCTCAGGGCGTGTGTAATGGATTTCGCTGGTTGTTCGGATGAACACCTACCCCTCATGGAGTTTTCCTATAACAACAATTATCAAGCAAC
>NW_019272714.1:0-13147 GCF_002738345.1 Cucurbita maxima
TTATTTCTAAGAAACGGAGTGCATAAAACGGTCAACAGAGTTCTTCAAATCGAACCCTACTTCGGAAACCCAAATCTGGGAAGTTTGAGATACGTGCAAAAAAAACCGAGTCACGATCGTCGTTTTTCAAAATTTTTTTGAGGAATGATAAGGCTTGATGATTTAGAATATTATTTCTAAGAAACGCAGTGCATAAAACCGTCAACAGAGTTCTTCAAATCGAACCCTACTTCGGTAACCAAAATCTGGGAAGTTTGAAGTACGTGCTAAAAAAACAAAATCACGATTGTCGTTTTTCGAAAGTTTTGTGAGGAATGATAAGGCTTGATGATTTAGAATAATATTTTCAAGAAACGGAGTGCATAAAACCGTCAAGAGAGTTTTTCTGATCGAACCCTACTTCGGAAACCCAAATCTGGGAAGTTTGAAGTACATGCTAAAAAAACCGAATCACGATCGTCGTTTTTCGAAAGTTTTGTGGGGAATGATAAGGCTTGATGATTTAGAATATTATTTCTAAGAAACGGAGTGCATAAAAGCGTCAACAGAGTTCTTCAAATCGAACCCTACTTCGGAAACCCAAATCTGGGAAGTTTGAAGTACGTGCTAAAAAAACCGAGTCACGATCGACGTTTTTCGAATGTTTTGTGGGGAATGATAAGGCTTGATGATTTAGAATATTATTTCTAAGAAACGGAGTGCATAAAACCGCCAAGAGAGTTCTTCAAATCGAACCCTACTTCAAAAACCCCAAATCTGAAAAGTTTGAAGTACGTGCTAAAAAACCCGAGTCACGATCGTCGTTTTTCAAAGTTTTTTGAGGAATGATAAGGCTTGATGATTTATCATATTATTTCTAAGAAACGGAGTGCATAAAACCGTCAACAGAGTTCTTCAAATCGAACCCTACTTCGGAAACCCAAATCTGGGAAGTTTGAAGTACGTGCAAAAAAAACCGAGTCACGATCGTCGTTTTTGAAAGTTTTGTGAGTAATGATAAGTCTTGATGATTTAGAATATTATTTCTGAGAAACGGAGTGCATAAAAGCGTCAACAGAGTTCTTCAAATCGAACCCTACTTCGAAAACCCAAATTGTGGAAGTTTGAAGTACGTGCTAAAAAAATTGAATCACGATCGTCGTTTTTGAAAGTTTTGTGAGGAATGATATGGCTTGATGATTTAGAATATTATTTCTAAGAAACGGAGTGCATAAAAGCGTCAACAGAGTTCTTCAAATCGAACCCTACTTCGGAAACCCAAATCTGGGAAGTTTGAAGTACGTGCAAAAAAAACCGAGTCACGATCGTCGTTTTTCGAAAGTTTTGTTGGGAATGATAGGGCTTGATGATTTAGAATATTATTTTTAGGAAATGGAGTGCATAAAAGCGTCAACAGAGTTCTTCAAATCGAACCCTACTTCGGAAACCAAAATCTGGGAAGTTTGAAGTACGTGCAAAAAAAACCGAGTCACGATCATCGTTTTTCGAAAGTTTTTTCAGGAATGATAAGGCTTGATGATTTAGAATATTATTTCTAAGAAACGGAGTGCATAAAACTGTCAACAGAGTTCTTCAAATCGAACCCTACTTCGGAAACCCAAATCTGGGAAGTTTGAAGTACGTGCTAAAAAAACAAAATCACGATTGTCGTTTTTCGAAAGTTTTGTGAGGAATGATAAGGCTTGATGATTTAGAATAATATTTTCAAGAAACGGAGTGCATAAAACCGTCAAGAGAGTTTTTCAGATCGAACCCTACTTCGGAAACCCAAATCTGGGAAGTTTGAAGTACATGCTAAAAAAACCGAATCACGATCGTCGTTTTTCGAAAGTTTTGTGGGGAATGATAAGGCTTGATGGTTTAGAATATTATTTCTAAGAAACGGAGTGCATAAAAGCGTCAACAGAGTTCTTCAAATCGAACCCTACTTCGGAAACCCAAATCTTGGAAGTTTTAAGTACGTGCTAAAAAAACCGAGTCACGATCGTCGTTTTTCGAAAGTTTTGTGAGGAATGATAAGGCTTGATGATTTATCATATTATTTCTAAGAAACGGAGTGCATAAAACCGTCAACAGAGTTCTTCAAATCGAACCCTACTTCGGAAACCCAAATCTTGGAAGTTTTAAGTACGTGCTAAAAAAACCGAGTCACGATCGTAGTTTTTGAAATTTTTTTGAGGAATGATAAGGCTTGATGATTTAGAATATTATTTCTAAGAAACGGAGTGCATAAAACCGTCAACAGAGTTCTTCAAATCGAACCCTACTTCGGAAACCCGAATCGTGGAAGTTTGAAGTATGTGCTAAAAAAACCGAGTCACGATCGTCGTTTTTCGAATGTTTGGTGAGGAATGATAAGGCTTGTTGATTTATCATATTATTTCTATGAAACGGAGTGCATAAAACCGTCAACAGAGTTCTTCAAATCGAACCCTAGTTCGGAAACCCAAATCGTGGAAGTTTGAAGTACGTGCTAAAAAAACCGAGTCACGATCGTCGTTTTTCGAATGTTTGGTGAGGAATGATAAGGCTTGTTGATTTATCATATTATTTCTATGAAACGGAGTGCATAAAACCGTCAACAGAGTTCTTCAAATCGAACCCTAGTTCGGAAACCCAAATCGTGGAAGTTTGAAGTACGTGCTAAAAAAACCGAGTCACGATCGTCGTTTTTCGAATGTTTGGTGAGGAATGATAAGGCTTGTTGATTTATCATATTATTTCTATGAAACGGAGTGCATAAAACCGTCAACAGAGTTCTTCAAATCGAACCCTAGTTCGGAAACCCAAATCGTGGAAGTTTGAAGTACGTGCTAAAAAAACCGAGTCACGATCGTCGTTTTTCGAATGTTTGGTGAGGAATGATAAGGCTTGTTGATTTATCATATTATTTCTATGAAACGGAGTGCATAAAACCGTCAACAGAGTTCTTCAAATCGAACCCTAGTTCGGAAACCCAAATCGTGGAAGTTTGAAGTACGTGCTAAAAAAACCGAGTCACGATCGTCGTTTTTCGAATGTTTGGTGAGGAATGATAAGGCTTGTTGATTTATCATATTATTTCTATGAAACGGAGTGCATAAAACCGTCAACAGAGTTCTTCAAATCGAACCCTAGTTCGGAAACCCAAATCGTGGAAGTTTGAAGTACGTGCTAAAAAAACCGAGTCACGATCGTCGTTTTTCGAATGTTTGGTGAGGAATGATAAGGCTTGTTGATTTATCATATTATTTCTATGAAACGGAGTGCATAAAACCGTCAACAGAGTTCTTCAAATCGAACCCTAGTTCGGAAACCCAAATCGTGGAAGTTTGAAGTACGTGCTAAAAAAACCGAGTCACGATCGTCGTTTTTCGAATGTTTGGTGAGGAATGATAAGGCTTGTTGATTTATCATATTATTTCTATGAAACGGAGTGCATAAAACCGTCAACAGAGTTCTTCAAATCGAACCCTAGTTCGGAAACCCAAATCGTGGAAGTTTGAAGTACGTGCTAAAAAAACCGAGTCACGATCGTCGTTTTTCGAATGTTTGGTGAGGAATGATAAGGCTTGTTGATTTATCATATTATTTCTATGAAACGGAGTGCATAAAACCGTCAACAGAGTTCTTCAAATCGAACCCTAGTTCGGAAACCCAAATCGTGGAAGTTTGAAGTACGTGCTAAAAAAACCGAGTCACGATCGTCGTTTTTCGAATGTTTGGTGAGGAATGATAAGGCTTGTTGATTTATCATATTATTTCTATGAAACGGAGTGCATAAAACCGTCAACAGAGTTCTTCAAATCGAACCCTAGTTCGGAAACCCAAATCGTGGAAGTTTGAAGTACGTGCTAAAAAAACCGAGTCACGATCGTCGTTTTTCGAATGTTTGGTGAGGAATGATAAGGCTTGATGATTTATCATATTATTTCTATGAAACGGAGTGCATAAAACCGTCAACAGAGTTCTTCAAATCGAACCCTAGTTCGGAAACCCAAATCGTGGAAGTTTGAAGTACGTGCTAAAAAAACCGAGTCACGATCGTCGTTTTTCGAATGTTTGGTGAGGAATGATAAGGCTTGTTGATTTATCATATTATTTCTATGAAACGGAGTGCATAAAACCGTCAACAGAGTTCTTCAAATCGAACCCTAGTTCGGAAACCCAAATCGTGGAAGTTTGAAGTACGTGCTAAAAAAACCGAGTCACGATCGTCGTTTTTCGAATGTTTGGTGAGGAATGATAAGGCTTGATGATTTATCATATTATTTCTATGAAACGGAGTGCATAAAACCGTCAACAGAGTTCTTCAAATCGAACCCTACTTCGGAAACCCAAATCTGGGAAGTTTGAAGTACGTGCTAAAAAAACAAAATCACGATTGTCGTTTTTCGAAAGTTTTGTGTGGAATGATAAGGCTTGATGATTTAGAATAATATTTTCAAGAAACGGAGTGCATAAAACCGTCAAGAGAGTTTTTCAGATCGAACCCTACTTCGGAAACCCAAATCTGGGAAGTTTGAAGTACATGCTAAAAAAACCGAATCACGATCGTCGTTTTTCGAAAGTTTTGTGGGGAATGATAAGGCTTGATGATTTAGAATATTATTTCTAAGAAACGGAGTGCATAAAAGCGTCAACAGAGTTCTTCAAATCAAACCCTACTTCGGAAACCCAAATCTTTGAAGTTTTAAGTACGTGCTAAAAAAACCGAGTCACGATCGTAGTTTTTCGAAATTTTTTTGAGGAATGATAAGGCTTGATGATTTAGAATATTATTTCTAAGAAACGGAGTGCATAAAACCGTCAACAGAGTTCTTCAAATCGAACCCTACTTCGGTAACCAAAATCTGGAAAGTTTGAAGTACGTGCTAAAAAAACCGAATCACGATCGTCGTTTTTCGAAAGTTTTGTGGGGAATGATAAGGCTTGATGATTTAGAATATTATTTCTAAGAAACGGAGTGCATAAAACCGTCAACAGAGTTTTCCAAATCGAACCCTACTTCGGAAACCCAAATCTAGGAAGTTTGAGATACGTGCAAAAAAGACCGAGTCACGATCGTCGTTTTTGAAAGTTTTGTGAGGAATGATATGGCTTGATGATTTAGAATATTATTTTTTTGAAACGGAGTGCATAAAAGCGTCAACAGAGTTCTTCAAATCGAACCCTACTTCGGAAACCCAAATCTGGGAAGTTTGAAGTACGTGCTAAAAAAACCGAGTCACGATCGTAGTTTTTCGAAATTTTTTTGAGGAATGATAAGGCTTGATGATTTAGAATATTATTTCTAAGAAACGGAGTGCATAAAACCGTCAACAGAGTTCTTCAAATCGAACCCTACTTCGATAACCAAAATCTGGGAAGTTTGAAGTACGTGCTAAAAAAACCGAATCACGATCGTCGTTTTTCGAAAGTTTTGTGGGGAATGATAAGGCTTGATGATTTAGAATATTATTTCTAAGAAACGGAGTGCATAAAAGCGTCAACAGAGTTCTTCAAATCGAACCCTACTTCGGAAACCCAAATCTTGGAAGTTTGAAGTACGTGCAAAAAAAACCGAGTCACGATCGTCGTTTTTCGAAAGTTTTGCGGGGAATGATAAGGCTTGATGATTTAGAATAATATTTTCAAGAAACGGAGTGCATAAATTAGTAAAAGATTGCTTCAAATCGAACCCTACTTTGGAACCCCAAATCTGGGAAGTTTGAAGTACGTGCTAAAAAAACAAAATCACGATTGTCGTTTTTCGAAAGTTTTGTGAGGAATGATAAGGCTTGATGATTTAGAATAATATTTTCAAGACCGGAGTGCATAAAACCGTCAAGAGAGTTTTTCAGATCGAACCCTACTTCGGAAACCCAAATCTGAAAAGTTTGAAGTACGTGCTAAAAAACCCGAGTCACGATCGTCGTTTTTCAAAAGTTTTTTGAGGAATGATAAGGCTTGATGATTTATCATATTATTTCTAAGAAACGGAGTGCATAAAACCGTCAACAGAGTTCTTCAAATCGAGCCCTACTTCGGAAACCCAAATCTGGGAAGTTTGAAGTACGTTAAAAAAAAACCGAGTCACGATCGTCGTTTTTCGAAAGTTTTGTCAGAAATGATAAGGCTTGATGATTTAGAATATTATTTCTAAGAAACTGAGTGCATAAAAACGTCAACAGAGTTCTTCAAATCGAACCCTACTTCGGAAACCCAAATCTGGGAAGTTTGAAGTACGTGCTAAAAAAATTGAATCACGATCGTCGTTTTTGAAAGTTTTGTGAGGAATGATATGGCTTGATGATTTAGAATATTATTTCTAAGAAACGGAGTGCATAAAAGCGTCAACAGAGTTCTTCAAATCGAACCCTACGTCGGAAACCCAAATCTGGGAAGTTTAAAGTACGTGCAAAAAAAACCGAGTCACGATCGTCGTTTTTCGAAAGTTTTTTCAGGAATGATAAGGCTTGATGATTTAGAATATTATTTCTAAGAAACTGAGTGCATAAAACCGTCAACAGAGTTTTTCAAATCGAACCCTACTTCGGAAACCCAAATCTGGGAAGTTTGAAGTACGTGCAAAAAAAACCGAATCACGATCGTCGTTTTTCGAAAGTTTTGTGGGGAATGATAGGGCTTGATGATTTAGAATATTATTTCTAGGAAACGGAGTGCATAAAAGTGTCAACAGAGTTCTTCAAATCGAACCCTACTTCGGAACCCCAAATCTGGGAAGTTTGAAGTACGTGCAAAAAAACCGAGTCACGATCGTCGTTTTTTAAAGTTTTGTGAGTAATGATAAGGCTTGATGATTTAGAATATTATTTCTCAGAAACGGAGTGCATAAAAGCGTCAACAGAGTTCTTCAAATCGAACCCTACTTCGGAAACCCAAATTGTGGAAGTTTTAAGTACGTGCTAAAACAGAGTTCTTCAAATCGAACCCTACTTCGGAAACCCAAATTGTGGAAGTTTTAAGTACGTGCTAAAAAAATTGAATCACGATCGTCGTTTTTGAAAGTTTTGTGAGGAATGATATGGCTTGATGATTTAGAATATTATTTCTAAGAAACGGAGAGCATAAAAGCGTCAACAGAGTTCTTCAAATCGAACCCTACTTCGGAAACCCAAATCTTGGAAGTTTGAAGTACGTGCTAAAAAAACCGAATCACGATCGTTGTTTTTCGAAAGTTTTGTGGGGAATGATAGGGCTTGATGATTTAGAATATTATTTCTAGGAAACGGAGTGCATAAAACCGTCAACAGAGTTCTTCAAATCGAACCCTACTTCGGAAACCCAAATCTGGGAAGTTTGAAGTACGTGCTAAAAAAACAAAATCACGATTGTCGTTTTTCGAAAGTTTTGTGAGGAATGATAAGGCTTGATGATTTAGAATAATATTTTCAAGAAACGGAGTGCATAAAACCGTCAAGAGAGTTTTTCAGATCGAACCCTACTTCGGAAACCCAAATCTGGGAAGTTTGAAGTACATGCTAAAAAAACCGAATCACGATCGTCGTTTTCCGAAAGTTTTGTGGGGAATGATAAGGCTTGATGATTTAGAATATTATTTCTAAGAAACGAAGTGCATAAAACCGCCAAGAGAGTTCTTCAAATCGAACCCTACTTCAGAAACCCCAAATCTGAAAAGTTTGAAGTACGTGCTAAAAAAAGTTCTTCAAATCGAACCCTACTTCAGAAACCCCAAATCTGAAAAGTTTGAAGTACGTGCTAAAAAAACCGAATCACGATCGTCGTTTTTCGAAAGTTTTGTGGGGAATGATAGGGCTTGATTATTTAGAATATTATTTCTAGGAAACGGAGTGCATAAAAGCGTCAACAGAGTTCTTCAAATCGAACCCTACTTCGGAAACCAAAATCTGGGAAGTTTGAAGTACGTGCTAAAAAAACCGAGTCACGATCGTAGTTTTTCGAAATTTTTTTGAGGAATGATAAGGCTTGATGATTTAGAATATTATTTCTAAGAAACGGAGTGCATAAAACCGTCAACAGAGTTATTCAAATCGAACCCTACTTCGGAAACCCAAATCTGGGAAGTTTGAAGTACGTGCTAAAAAAACCGAGTCACGATCGTATTTTTTCGAAATTTTTTTGAGGAATGATAAGGCTTGATGATTTAGAATATTATTTCTAAGAAACGGAGTGCATAAAACCGTCAACAGAGTTCTTCAAATCGAACCCTACTTCGGAAACCCAAATCTGGAAAGTTTGAAGTACGTGCTAAAAAAACCGAGTCACGATCGTCGTTTTTCGAAAGTTTTGTGAGGAATGATATGGCTTGATGATTTAGAATATTATTTCTAAGAAACGGAGTGCATAAAAACGTCAACAGAGTTCTTCAAATCGAACCCTACTTCGGAAACCCAAATCGTGGAAGTTTGAAGTACGTGCTAAAAAAACCGAGTCACGATCGTCGTTTTTGAAAGTTTTGTGAGGAATGATATGGCTTGATGATTTAGAATATTATTTCTAAGAAACGGAGTGCATAAAAGCGTCAACAGAGTTCTTCAAATCGAACCCTACTTCGGAAACCCGAATCTTGGAAGTTTGAAGTACGTGCTAAAAAAACCGAGTCACGATCGTCGTTTTTGAAAGTTTTGTGAGGAATGATATGGCTTGATGATTTAGAATATTATTTCTAAGAAACGGAGTGCATAAAAGCGTCAACAGAGTTCTTCAAATCGAACCCTACTTCGGAAACCAAAATCTGGGAAGTTTAAAGTACGTGCAAAAAAAACCGAGTCACGATCGTCGTTTTTCGAAAGTTTTTTCAGGAATGATAAGGCTTGATGATTTAGAATATTATTTCTAAGAAACGGAGTGCATAAAACCGTCAACAGAGTTCTTCAAATCGAACCCTACTTCGGAAACCCAAATCTGGGAAGTTTGAAGTACGTGCTAAAAAAACCGAGTCACGATCGTCGTTTTTCGAAAGTTTTGTGAGGAATGATAAGGCTTGATGATTTATCATATTATTTCTAAGAAACGGAGTGCATAAAACCGTCAACAGAGTTCTTCAAATCGAACCCTACATCGGAAATCCAAATCTGGGAAGTTTGAAGTACGTGCTAAAAAAACAAAATCACGATTGTCGTTTTTCGAAAGTTTTGTGAGGAATGATAAGGCTTGATGATTTAGAATAATATTTTCAAGAAACGGAGTGCATAAAACCGTCAAGAGAGTTTTTCAGATCGAACCCTACTTCGGAAACCCAAATCTGGGAAGTTAGAAGTACATGCTAAAAAAACCGAATCACGATCGTCGTTTTTCGAAAGTTTTGTGGGGAATGATAAGGCTTGATGATTTAGAATATTATTTCTAAGAAACGGAGTGCATAAAAGCGTCAACAGAGTTCTTCAAATCGAACCCTACTTCGGAAACCCAAATCTTGGAAGTTTTAAGTACGTGCTAAAAAAACCGAGTCACGATCGTAGTTTTTCGAAATTTTTTTGAGGAATGATAAGGCTTGATGATTTAGAATATTATTTCTAAGAAACGGAGTGCATAAAACCGTCAACAGAGTTCTTCAAATCGAACCCTACTTCGGAAACCCAAATCTTGGAAGTTTGAAGTACGTGCTAAAAAAACCGAATCACGATCGTCGTTTTTCGAAAGTTTTGTGGGGAATGATAAGGCTTGATGATTTAGAATATTATTTCTAAGAAACGGAGTGCATAAAACCGTCAACAGAGTTTTTCAAATCGAACCCTACTTCGGAAACCCAAATCTGGGAAGTTTGAGATACGTGCAAAAAAAACCGAGTCACGATCGTCGTTTTTGAAAGTTTTTTGAGGAATGATATGGCTTGATGATTGAGAATATTATTTTTAAGAAACGGAGTGCATAAAAGCGTCAACAGAGTTCTTCAAATCGAACCCTACTTCGGAAACCCAAATCTGGGAAGTTTGAAGTACGTGCAAAAAAAACCGAGTCACGATCGTAGTTTTTCGAAATTTTTTTGAGGAATGATAAGGCTTGATGATTTAGAATATTATTTCTAAGAAACGGAGTGCATAAAACCGTCAACAGAGTTCTTCAAATCGAACCCTACTTCGGAAACCTAAATCGTGGAAGTTTGAAGTACGTGCTAAAAAAACTGAGTCACGATCGTCGTTTTTCGAATGTTTTGTGAGGAATGATAAGGCTTGATGATTTATCATATTATTTCTATGAAACGGAGTGCATAAAACCGTCAACAGAGTTCTTCAAATCGAACCCTACTTCGGAAACCAAAATCTGGGAAGTTTGAAGTACGTGCTAAAAAAACCGAGTCACGATCGTCGTTTTTCGAATGTTTTGTGAGGAATGATAAGGCTTGATGATTTATCATATTATTTCTATGAAACGGAGTGCATAAAACCGTCAACAGAGTTCTTCAAATCGAACCCTCTTTCGGAAACCAAAATCTGGGAAGTTTGAAGTACGTGCTAAAAAAACCGAGTCACGATCGTCGTTTTTCGAATGTTTTGTGAGGAATGATAAGGCTTGATGATTTATCATATTATTTCTATGAAACGGAGTGCATAAAACCGTCAACAGAGTTCTTCAAATCGAACCCTCTTTCGGAAACCAAAATCTGGGAAGTTTGAAGTACGTGCTAAAAAAACCGAGTCACGATCGTCGTTTTTCGAATGTTTTGTGAGGAATGATAAGGCTTGATGATTTATCATATTATTTCTATGAAACGGAGTGCATAAAACCGTCAACAGAGTTCTTCAAATCGAACCCTCTTTCGGAAACCAAAATCTGGGAAGTTTGAAGTACGTGCTAAAAAAACCGAGTCACGATCGTCGTTTTTCGAATGTTTTGTGAGGAATGATAAGGCTTGATGATTTATCATATTATTTCTATGAAACGGAGTGCATAAAACCGTCAACAGAGTTCTTCAAATCGAACCCTCTTTCGGAAACCAAAATCTGGGAAGTTTGAAGTACGTGCTAAAAAAACCGAGTCACGATCGTCGTTTTTCGAATGTTTTGTGAGGAATGATAAGGCTTGATGATTTATCATATTATTTCTATGAAACGGAGTGCATAAAACCGTCAACAGAGTTCTTCAAATCGAACCCTCTTTCGGAAACCAAAATCTGGGAAGTTTGAAGTACGTGCTAAAAAAACCGAGTCACGATCGTCGTTTTTCGAATGTTTTGTGAGGAATGATAAGGCTTGATGATTTATCATATTATTTCTATGAAACGGAGTGCATAAAACCGTCAACAGAGTTCTTCAAATCGAACCCTCTTTCGGAAACCAAAATCTGGGAAGTTTGAAGTACGTGCTAAAAAAACCGAGTCACGATCGTAGTTTTTCGAAATTTTTGTGGGGAATGATAAGGCTTGATGATTTAGAATATTATTTCTAAGAAACGAAGTGCATAAAACCGCCAAGAGAGTTCTTCAAATCGAACCCTACTTCAGAAACCCCAAATCTGAAAAGTTTGAAGTACGTGCTAAAAAACCCGAGTCACGATCGTCGTTTTTCAAAAGTTTTTACCCTACTTCGAAAACAAAAATCTGTGAAGTTTGAAGTACGTGCTAAAAAAACCTAGTCACGATCGTCGTTTTTCAAAAGTTTTTTGAGGAATGATAAGGCTTGATGATTTATCATATTATTTCTAAGAAACGAAGTGCATAAAACCGTCAACAGAATTCTTCAAATCGAACCTTACTTCGGAAACAAAAATCTCGGAAGTTTGAAGTACGTGATAAAAAAATCGAGTCACGATCGTCGTTTTTCGAAAGTTTTGTGAGGAATGATAAGGCTTGATCATTTAGAATATTATTTCTAAGAAACGGAGTGCATAAAACCGTCAACAGAGTTCTTCAAATCGAACCCTACTTCGGAAACCCAAATCGTGGAAGTTTGAAGTACGTGCTAAAAAAACCGAGTCACGATCGTCGTTTTTCGAAAGTTTTGTGAGGAATGATAAGGCTTGATGATTTATCATATTATTTCTAAGAAACGGAGTGCATAAAACCGTCAACAGAGTTCTTCAAATCGAACCCTACTTTAGAAATACAAATCGTGGAAGTTTGAATTACGGGCTAAAAAAACCGAGTCACGATCGTCGTTTTTCGAAAGTTTTGTGAGGAATGATAAGGCTTAATGATTTATCATATTATTTCTAAGAAATGGAGTGCATAAAACTGTCAACAGAGTTCTTCAAATCGAACCTACTTTGGAAACCCAAATCTGGGAAGTTTGAAGTACGTGCTAAAAAAACCAAGTCACGATCGTCGTTTTTCGAAGGTTTTGTGAGGAATGATAAGGCTTGATGATTTAGAATATTATTTCTAAGAAACGGAGTGCATAAAACCGTCAACAGAGTTCTTCAAAACGAACCTTACTTCGGAAACCAAAATCTTTGAAGTTTGAAGTACGTGCTAAAAAAACCGAGTCACGATCGTCGTTTTTCGAAATTTTTGTGAGGAATAATAAGGCTTGATGATTATGAATATTATTTCTAAGAAAAGGAGTGCATAAAACCGTCAACAAAGTTCTTCAAATCGAACCCTACTTCGGAAACCGAAATTTGGGAAGTTTGATGTACGTGCTGAAAAAACCGAGTCACGATCGTTGTTTTTCGAATGTTTTGTGAGGAATGATAAGGCTTGATGATTTAGAATATTATTTCTAAGAAACGGAGTGCATAAAACCGTCAACAGAGTTCTTCAAATTGAACCCTACTTCGGAAACTTAAATCTCGGTAGTTTGAAGTACGTGCTAAAAAAACCGAGTCACGATCGTCGTTTTTCGAAAGTTTTGTGAGGAATGATAAGGCTTGATGATATATCATATTATTTCTAAGAAACGGAGTGCATAAAACCGTCAACAGAGTTCTACAAATCGAACCCTACTTTGGAAACCCAAATCTGGGAAGTTTGAAGTACGTGCTAAAAAAACTGAATCACGATCGTCGTTTTTCGAAAGTTTTGTGAGGAATGATAGGCTTGATCATTTAGAATATTATTTCTAAGAAACGGAGTGCATAAAACTGTCAACAGAGTTCTTCAAATCGAACCCTACTTCGGAAACCCAAATCGTGGAGTTTGAAGTATGTGCTAAAAAAACCGAGTCACGATCGTCGTTTTTCGAAAGTTTTGTGAGGAATGATAAGGCTTGATGATTTAGAATATTATTTCTAAGAAACAGAGTGC
>NW_019272715.1:0-13119 GCF_002738345.1 Cucurbita maxima
GCAAAAGGAGTGGACATCATTTTGATTTCTGCTAGAAGGGAAGCTCTGAGATCAGCCACCATTGAAAACCTCGTTCAAAAGGGGTATCATGGATGGTCCGATCTGTTCTTTAGGTCAGTGTCACAGCCCTCAAATCACAAATCTTCTGTCTGTGCTTGGTGAGTGATGAGTTTGCTTGTTTTGTTGCAGGAGCGATGAAGAGAAGGACGTGGAGAAATATAAGTCAGATGTGAGAAGGAGATTGGTGAAAGGAGGGTATTGCATTTGGGGGATATTGGGAGATCAATACAGCAGCCTTGAGGGAACTCCAAGTGGAAGAAGAACGTTCAAGCTTCCAAATCCAATGTATTATGTAGCTTGAGCATTTGAATTTCTGACTTGGTTTTGGATTTCAAACTATTTTCTTTTGTTCTTCTTGACTCTCCATGAACGATCGTCGTCTAGAGGATTGTATTTTGATCTGGAGAGACAAAGATGATCATAGAGAGATGTAATGTGATGATTATTGATGAATAAGGTGTAATTTGTTTGATATTGTTTGCTTCAAGACAGTTTAAAGATATGAAGATTGCAGTTTACCACGTAGAACTATAAAATTTTCTCTTTTATGTTCTTTTCTCGATAACGGTTTCTAGTAGTGAAGGGTTTCTAGTAGTGAACATGTTCTTTTAGCATTTTGTTCTTGCTCAGATAATTTTTTTTTTTTATATTAGCCTATTGAAGATGGAGAGAGGAATATCATATGGCTAATTAAGTGGTTGATTATAGATTTATAAGAAATATGAGGCTTTTTGGAGAAACTAAGAGTAAAACTATGTCCAATAGAATCCTCAAATTCCTCGAATGTAAACAAAGATATTGTGAGTCTTGATGGCATATTAAAAAGTGACCAAGTGTCGAATAAAGGGTTGATTAAGGGGAGATTGTTCAAGGGCTCCATAAACCTCAAGAAAGGTTATATGGCATACTTTGTTTAATATCATACCACTAGAGGTTTGTGGTTTTCTAAGAGAGCCCGCCCAATATAGAATTTACTCAATGACTCCATAAGAGTGGACAATATCATACCACTGGAGGTTTGTAGTTTTTCTAAGAGATCCCGCCCAATATAGAATTTACTCAAAAGCAAACATTTTTTTAGCTTGGGAAGAAAAATGCACTTTATTGGTATTGTAATGCCCGAGTAAAGGTAACACGAATAAAAGGAGACCACATCTAGGTGGTCCTTAGCATAGGATCCTTGAGAAAAACTGGAAAAGAATTGAAATGTCTACCCCAATAAGGTGCACATTCTTTTTCCAATTATAATCATTTTTTTATGAAATATATGAGTGAGAACAAAACATGTGAAAGGACATGTGTTGATTTGTGGGTACAACAGTCGTCACGTCACGATTTTAAACCTCGTTGTCAGCGAGCCATGGTCTATAAACTCCATACAGGTTTCTAAGCTAATGTATATGGCAATAGTTCTAAAAGAAAAAACCCTGATAGAGTCATCATATTGATCAACATTCTAGGCCTTCATTCATCATCCTTTGATTCTTGTTAAAAGCGATGAATAAGAGTTTTATATACAAGAATATGCAAACATAATGCTTCAGATTGTGTTTGATAGATATACAAATGGAAGCTCAAACAGATCTATGATTACAGAAACAGAGTGTGATAAAATCAAGCAAGGAACCCTAACCTTTCACCATTCTTCTTGGCTAACCTAATCAATCCCTGTCTTTGCTTAGCATCAGCTCCAATAGATTTGCAGAACTCCGTAATAATCTGTCCAAAACCCAAAATCTCAACACGCCTTTCTCACTAAACTCATAAGGACAGTTCGTTCAAGTGACTAATTTACCTGTGAGTGCAGCGCAATGGCCTTGCCTCTCAACTGATTGAAACGTTTCTTTCCGATAATATTTCGAGCAAGAACAACGGCAGGCGCAAATACACCTTTCCCTTCGTTAACATTCTTCATCATTGGCCGGAATCTCACCGGCTTTCCAACTCGGACCACTTCCGGGACCGATTTGGCGAGCATCCCAGTGGTTTCGCCGCAAATGGAGGACCCCCAGCCTCCATGGAAGGAGGAGGGAAGAGGTTTGTGAAGCTGAGATGCAGAAATTGAAGCTGCCATGGAAATGGCGGAAGGATCAGAGTTCAGAGAGCATGGTGGAAGTTGTAATGGAGGGTTTTGGATGCTCTGCGAAAGTGGATATTTTCGTGTAATTGTGAGAGAGTTGAGGGGCCTTGTTTTGAGCCACACAAACTTGTGGCTTGAATTTTAATTTACAATTTTGCTATATGGTCCTTCTTAATTTGCAAAATTACAGAATCCACACTTCAATTATTCATTTTTTTTCCTCATTTTTTGGTTTAGTTTAGAATTTTCTAAATGGTTTTATTTTTGTTTTTTAAAGTATTTAAAAATATTTTTCCAATTCTCCTTCAAAAATACATTTGAATTTTTAAAAGTATTTATTTATTGTAACATCCAAATTTTCTTATGTTAAATTATTGTTCAATTTCTTAAGATATTTTTAACATTTATTAATTTTCATTAAATTTTGGAAAATTATTATTATTTAATCAATTTTAATAACAATAATAATAATTTTGAAGGATTAATTATAAAATTTGTGGATTAAAATTAGGAATAAAATGATAATTTAATTTAAAATTTGTTTGGAGAGGAAAATTTTAGAGAGAATAAATTTTATTAAAAACATTCATAAAAAATGGAAAGTTTCAATAATCATTTTTAGAAAAATTAAAGTTTAATTTATAATTTTCAATATTACCATTAATTTTTACCTATTTACAAGAGTTTTATCAAACAATACATATTATTTATAAATCGAAATTCATACTTTAAAAATACTTTTATGATAAAAGCAAGTTTGACTAATAAATTAACATTAAATTATAATTATATTATAAACTTTTTGGTAAACAACAAGTTCATATAATAATATTATGACATTACGGGTATTTTTTATTTAAAAAAAAAAAACCAATTCAAAAGTACTAAATCAAATATCATGATCTAAGAAAACAACCCACATTGACGACATCAATTAATGTTTGAAAAAAAAACATAAATGGAATAGAAAAGTGACAAGTTCTGATAACCGACAATTTATGAGCAACGAATTTAACGAACACCCGCCACCGGGACCCACCTAAAACTCATCCATTTTCTTAGATATCCAATCTCAACCGTCCAATTCCACAGTATTATTCGACATCACCAATGACCAATCACAGCAAAGTAAACGCCTTCTTCTATCGTTCTTTTAATTCCTTTTCTTCTTCGATCTCGACAGCGCACCGCTCCATCGCCCATTTTCTTTTTGGGGTTTGGAGGCGATTTTATTTTCTGTCACTTTCCCGGGAATCTATCGATTCTAAGCCTTATTTTCTTTGTTTGGTTCAAATTTTAGATCGAGGGTTTTAGTTTTGGAAGAGGGGTTTTTGATGGGGTTGTTGGGTTCATAAATTTTGAACCCATGAGCCCTAACACGGTTCTGGATTTGTGATTTTTGCCATGTTTCGGTTCAGAAATCTCAAATCTGGGTTTGATTTTTTGATCTTTGGTGAACTATGGGTGGCGATTCTAAGGATGTTCAGAAGGCTGTGGATTCTGTGGCTGCCGGAGAAGTTGGGGATTCCGGTAACGGCGAAGATTACAGTGAATCGAATGCTTTATTGCCGCCCCGGCGCGGCGGAATGTCAAGGAAATCGAATAAGCCGAGGATGAAAGTCCGGTGGACTGATAGTAATGGTAATAATCTAGCGGAGATTTTGGAGTTTCAACCGAGGTAGCTTGATTGGTCTCCTTTTATGTTGGTTTTTTTTTTGGTGTGTTTTATGTTGTTTGGGGAAGATGGGCTGTCTGTCATGCTGTCTTATGCTGTCTTATGAGTTGAAATGATCTGTTCTTTTGCTTCTTCTTCATGAAATCGCTAGTTTAGAATGACTTTTTAGGTGCTTAGAAAGTGAGTTGAAATAAGTCTTTAGTTTGGCGTTAAGAGCTTAACGAGATGGGATCGATTATGAATCCGGTGTCTTTGCGTGTTTTTGCAGCGATGTGAGCGACTCGGGGGACGAGGAGGACGATTCTTGTAGCTGTATAATTATGTAGATTATTACATCAAATATGTGTATAATGACGGGAAGAATGAGATTGCTTTACTGATCAGCTGAGAGTCATTGGTGGTGTTTCTGACTGTATACTGATTGCCTTACTATAACAATGAGTTCTCGAAGAATGACGGGTTAATATGTCGATATTCCTTGCGGTGTTTGGTGATGTGTGTTCGAGGATATCTTGTACTGTTTTGGTTTTCGAGTTTGTAAGATCATATCGATGATGCGAATAATGATGTTATTATAACAAACATTCAGATTAGTTGAGCTTTGTAACTTTTTTTCCTATTGCTATTACCTCTAGATCTTGAGAGACTGGGAACGTTTTTGTTTAGTCCCTATAGTTTTAAATGTCATAATTAATCTTTTCTCTAAATCCCATAATTAGTTGCAATGTTGCTCTATCTAGAAGCTTAAAACCTCATGTCTGACCTTTTCGTATTTTCATAGCATACGAGATTCTTACCTAATTGGTTGATGTCCCTGTCAATCAGCTATTTTCGAACTTAGCGATGTGGGTTGTAGCGGAGTCCAAGTCTTCGGTGCGTACCTAGCTTGTTTTTATTTATAAGTTCTTCAATTTGACTAGGAGTCCAAGTCTTCGGTGCATACCGAACTTGTTTCTTTTATAAGTTCTTCAATTTGACTAGAAATTCTCGAATCTTCTGTGCGGGTCTTCCCACTTTTCTAACTCAGCTAGAATTGCTTCTACTGTATGTATGGTCGAGCATATATTGTTCCACCTAATTGATCAAAGAGATTCAATTATGTAATTTTAGTTCGACAATACGTCGGATGAAGATTCAAACATGTGATCTAAAAAGTGCAAAACATTTAAGGCTTGGGTGGAGAAGTAGTTCCCATATTTTGTCACCTCTTATATGATGGATTGATGAGATAAAGGAATTTAGACATAAATATGAAAAGGGTATTAATGAAACGTGACTGATATTAAATAAACCAGAGGACAAGAAAACAGAGACAAGACAGGGATGAACAGAACAGAGCAGAGCATCAAATGTTGTGGTTCTTTTGCAGAAAATAGATCGAAATCTGAAACCTTTAGTTATTTTTAGAAAGACCCATTTCCTCGTACGAGGAAAAAAGGAATTAATGGCCGTTAAATTCCCATCTCCTTGTTCCTCGTATAATTGTGAGACGAACAAGGCAGGATCAGCCACATCTCTGTTTCTCTGTCCTCTGTCAAATAACTACCAAAAGAAAATAATAAAGAAACAATCAGAGAGATGCGTGCCTTATCTTCTCCTAAAAGGGCTCTTTTTTAAGAGAAATGTGTGCCTTATCTTCCACTTCTCTCCCGCCGGAAATCTAAGAAACAGAGGAGGAGAAAAAAAAAAAAAAAACAGAGAGAAAGAGAGAGAAGTTGAGATCGTTCCACTCCTCCTCCTCCCAAATGGGGTATAGCCACAACGTCCGCCGTGAGTCCCTCTCCGGGTTTCTCTCCGTCGCCCGGCCGGACTACCACGTCGACGTTTTCGAGAACGATCTAGTGTGGCCATTCAACAAACTCGACGGAATTGACCGTGATGACGTCCGTGAAACCGCCTACGAGATCTTCTTCACGGCTTGCCGCTCCGCGCCGGGCTTTGGAGGTCGGAACGCTCTCGCATTTTACTCCTCTTCTAATCCTGAAAATGGTGGCAATGGAGATGGGCCGTCGGGGCCGAAGCCAAATGCGGTGGTGATGACGCCGACAAGTCGGATCAAACGTACACTTGGGTTAAAAATCTTGAAACGATCACCATCGAGAAGAATGCCGTCCGGTGGGAACAGTGGCTCTAACCCGTCGTCCCCTAGCTCCCATGGCTCCAATGGGTCGAGCCCAAATTTTTCATATACTCTGCCGTCGCCGAGACCTCGCCGGCCGATGACGTCGGCGGAGATTATGAGACATCAAATGAAGGTCACAGAACAGAGTGATAATCGGCTTAGGAAGACCCTGATGAGGACTCTTGTTGGCCAAGTAAATTTCTGATTTCATTGTAAAATTTTGTGGTTTTATGTGTAAATTTATGGTTGTTCATAATATGAACAGATGGGAAGACGAGCAGAGACCATAATTCTTCCATTGGAGCTTCTACGCCATTTAAAGCCATCGGAATTCAATGATGCAAATGAGTATCATTTATGGCAGAAGCGGCAGCTCAAGATCTTAGAGGCAGGGCTTCTTCTTCACCCTTCGATTCCACTTGATAAATCAAACACATTTGCAATGCGTCTTAGAGAGATCATTCGTGGGTGTGAATCAAAGCCAATTGACACAGGGAAGAACTCTGATACAATGAGAACGCTTTGCAATTCTGTGGTGTCATTGTCTTGGCGCAGTGCCAATGGGACACCAACCGATGTATGCCATTGGGCTGATGGCTTCCCTTTGAACATTCATATCTATGTTGCTCTTCTTCAAGCCATTTTTGATGCGAGGGACGAGACGTTAGTACTCGACGAGGTCGATGAACTCCTCGAACTAATGAAGAAAACATGGTCGACACTCGGAATCACAAGGCCGATTCATAATGTGTGTTTTACTTGGGTGTTGTTCCAACAGTATGTTGTGACAGCACAGCTTGAGCCAGACCTTCTTTGTGCAGCTCATGCGATGTTAGCAGAAGTAGCGAATGACGCGAAGAAGCCGGATCGAGAAGCGATGTACGTTAAGCTTTTGACGTCGGTATTGTCGTCGATGCAGGGTTGGGCGGAGAAGAGGTTACTTCATTACCATGATTACTTCCAGAAGGGGACAATTGGTCAGGTGGAAAACCTTCTTCCCTTGGCGCTATCAGCTTCCAAGATTCTTGGAGAAGATGTCACTATCACGGAAGGGACAGGAAAAAACGTGGGAGATGTCCTTGTCATCGACTCGTCCGGTGATCGTGTCGATTATTACATCCGGAGTTCGGTGAGGAATGCATTTGAGAAGATACTTGAGAATGGGAAGCTTATTAAGGAAGAGGCGAGTGAGGTGAGCGATGCGAGTGAGGTGAGCGATGCAAGCGAAGCGAGCGAGGCGCTGGTTGAGTTGGCGAAAGAAACCGAGGATTTGACATTAAAAGAGAGGGAAAGCTTCAGTCCTATACTAAAGAAATGGCATCCAAGTGCAGTGGGAGTAGCAGCAGCTACATTGCATAACTGCTATGGTAACATGTTGAAGCAATACTTAACCGGGGTGGCGACGTTAACGAGCGAGACAATCGGTGTATTACATAGAGCGGGAAAGCTAGAGAAGGTACTCGTTCAAATGGTGGTTGAGGATTGCGCCGACTGCGACGACGGCGGGAAGGCGATTGTTCAAGAGATGGTTCCTTTTGAAGTAGAGACCATCATAATGAATCTAATGAAGAAATGGGTGGATGAGAGGGTAAAGAAACAAAGGGAGTGTGTTAAGAGAGCTAAAGAATCAGAGAGTTGGAACCCGAGGTCGAAAACCGAGCCATACGCGCAGTCGGGTGTCGAGTTGATGAAGTTAGCTAAGGAAACAGTGGAGGAATTGTTTGAAATTGGTATTGGAGTTAGTGAAGAACTGGTTGAAGATGTAGCCTCTGGTTTAGAATCAATGTTCCAAGATTACATCACTTTTGTCGCATCATGTGGTTCAAAACGGAGCTACCTCCCACAGCTTCCGCCGCTAACCCGTTGTAACCGAGACTCCAAGTTGATCCAGCTATGGAAGAAAGCTACCCCTTGTAGCGTGGTGGGCGAAGACATGATACTCCATATTGATGGCCATCACGCCCGCCCCTTGACCAGCCGTGGCACTCAGCGCCTATACATTCGCCTAAACACACTGCATTATATATACTCCCACCTTCATTCACTACACAAACTCCTATCCCTTTCTTCAACAAAATCCTCTTACTTTGAGCTAGCAAACTCCGCCATTGAATCCGCTTGTCTTCATGTCTCCGAAGTAGCTGCTTATCGTATGGTATTCCTCGATTCAAGTTCAGTGTTGTACAACGCCTTATATGCAGGCGATGTCGCCAATGCGCGACTTCGTCCAGCCTTACGTGTCTTAAAGCACAACCTTACCTTATTGTGTGCCATTGTGACGGATAGAGCTCAAGCCTTGGCAATGAAAGAAGTGATGAGAGCCTGTTTTGAAGCGTTTTTGATGGTTCTTCTTGCCGGAGGAGTGTCAAGGGTGTACTATCGTTCCGATCACGACATGATTCATGAGGACTTCCAAAGCTTGAAGAAATTGTTCTGTGCTTGTGGAGAGGGATTGATTGCAGAGAATGTCGTCGACCGAGAAGCCGATGCGGCCGAAGGAGTCATAGCATTGATGAACCAATGTACTGAACAATTGGTGGAGGATTTTAGCGTTTTGACTTGTGAAACGAGTGGGATAGGAGTTGTGGGGTCTGGACAAAAGCTACCTATGCCTCCGACCACGGGACGGTGGAACCAAGCCGATCCGAACACCATTTTACGCGTATTGTGCCACCGTAATGATCGAGCTGCCAATCAGTTCTTGAAGAAAACATTCCAATTAGCTAAAAGAAGATAGAACAAGCATTCATTCTTGTTCTTCTTTTGTATATCAGAGAAGCAGGGAGGGACAACAGAGATAGAGAGTTTGTGTGTGTGTATTATTCCAACTTTCAATTAAGTTTGGGAAATACAGAAACATTGAGGGAACACACTTTGCATACAAATTTACAAACCAAAACTCCATACAAAACAATTCATTGCGGTGATGATGGTTGGGATGAACTATGCTTTCTCTTTGATTTTTCATCAGAACCACCTCTTTCAACCACAAGAAAAATAGCTCAAATTCTTTAATTATTTACGTGCATACTTGAATCAAAACGTTAATGTAATAGCCCAAGTTCACCGCTAGCAGATATTATCCATTTTGACCCGTTGCGTATCGCCATCACTTTTACGGTTTTAAAATGCGTTTGCTAGAGAGAGTTTTCCACACCCTTGTAAGGAATGTTTCATTCCCCTCTCCAACCGATGTGGGATTTCACAATCCACCTTCCTTGGGGGCCAAAGTTCTCGCTGGCACACTGCCCGATATCTGGCTCTGATACCATTCGTAATAGCCCAAGCTCACTGTTAACAGATATTGTCCCGTTATGTATCGCCGTCAATCTCACGGTTTTAAAATGCATCTGCTAGGGAGAGGTTTCCACACCATAAGTAATGTTCTGTTCTCCTCTCCAACTGATGTGGGATCTCACAATACATACCTCCTTTTGTGGCCCAACGTTTTCGCTAGCACACTGCACAATGTCTGTCTCTAATTCTATTTGTAAGTCCCCTGCTAGTAGATATTATCTCGCTATGTATCGTCGTCAGTCTCACAGTTTTAAAACGCGTCTTCTAGGGAAAGATTTTCACACCCTTATATTATGTTTCATTCTCCTCTCCAACCAATGTGAGATCTCATAGTCCAACTCTCTCAGGGCCCAACGTCTTCGTGGCACATCGTTCGTGTCTGTCTCTGATACCATCTGTAACAGCTCAAGCCCATCGCTAATAGATATTGTCCGTTTTGGTTCGTTATGTATCGCCGTCAGTCTCACGCTTTTTAAACAAACCACACTCTTATTAAGAATGTTTCATTCCCTTCTCCAACCGACGTGGGATCTCACAATCTACCTCTTTCAAAACCCAACGTCTTCATTGGCACACCATTCGTGTCTATCTTTGACACCATTTGTAACAGTTCAAGCCCATCGTTAATAGATATTATTCGTTTTAGCCCGTTATATATCGTTGTCAACCTCACGATTTTAAACCACTCTCCAAACAACATGAGATCTCAGAGTTAATGCAAAACAAACATATTTGTATATTTTAAAAAACTATGTCTTGGGCTCTGAGCTGATTTCAGCTCTGTCTAAGTTCATAAAAGAACATACGTACCCATTACTCGTGAAGGGCTCAAAGCATTCAATTCCTTTCCTTGAGTGCATCAGCAAGCACATTTATGGAACCAGAAACTTCAGCCTTATACACATACAGTTTAGAAACGATCAAGAACACAAAGAAATTGATAGCACTAAGCACAGCAATTAAGGCGTAGTAGTAGTCAAGATGAGAAGCGTTCAAGTTGTTCAGAATCCATCCATTGCCATTGTTCTTGGTGATATGAGAAACTGTTGACAGCAGAAAACTACTTAGAAAATTCCCAACTCCAAGTGAAGTCATTGAATATGAAGTGCCTAAACTCTTCATGCTTTCTGGTGCTTGATCATAGAAAAACTCAATCGTTGCTACTTGTATGAATGCATCAGCAGTTCCCATCAGCATGAACTGAGGCAGCAGAGTGAAAATTGTTAAGGGGATTTCTCCTCCATTTTGTACCAACCCGTTCTCTCTTGCGACGTAAAGTCTGCGCCGTTCGACCCGAGATGCTATAGTCATGATCATGATATGGAGAATCATTCCTATTCCCATTCTTTGTAGCAGTGTGATTCCTCTTGGGTTTTTCGTCAATCTTTGCATTATCTTCACGAAGATTCTGTAAAATATAGCAAACGGATTATGTAACCGCACACTTTTCGGTGTCTGACTCTGATACCATTTGTAATAACTCAAGCCCATCGCTAGTAGATGTTGTTCGTATTGGCTTGTTACGTATCGCTGTCAGGTCCATAGTTTTAAAACGCGTCTACTAGAAGAGAGCTTTTCACACCCTGGTAGAGAATGCTTCGTTCCTCTCTACAACCAATGTGGGATCTCACAATTCACCAGCCCAAGCCAGATCTCATAATCCACCCCCTTTAGGGGCTAGCTTTCATGGATTTCTACACCCTTAATGTTTCGTTCCCCTCTCCAACCGATGTGGGATCTCACAATCCACCCCTTTGGGGCCAGCTTTCTCGTAGCTCTAATACCATCTGTAACCGCCCAAGCCTACTGCTAATAGATATTGTCCTTTTTGACCCGTTACATATCGCTGCCAACCTCATGGTTTTAAGACACGTCTACTAAGGGGAGATTTCTATACCCTAATAAGGAATGTTTCGTTTCCCTCTACAACCGATGTGGGATCTCACAATGCACTCATCTTGGGGGCCTAACATTCTTGCTGGAAGACAACCCAGTGTTTAGCTCTTATACCATTTGTAATAACCCAAACTCATCGTTAGTAAATATTGTTCACTTTGGCCCATTACATATCGTCGTCAGCCTCACGGTTATAGAATGTGTCTAGTAGGGAGAGGTTTCCACACTCCTATAAGGAATAATTCGTTTCTCTCTCCAACCAATATGGGATCATGGATTAAACAAAAACCTTTTAACCAAAAGTTTAAGGTAATAAACTTGAGCAAACCTGTCGTAGATGACAACACTGAGGAGCATGGAGATGGTGACAAAGGCAGATAAACTGGCAGGAGGGATTTGGAAGTGGCTACCTACGCTTCTGTCAAGAGTGGTGCCTTGCTTGATGAAAAGGGTGTGCGTTTGAGCCAACATAGTGCTTGGAATGAACGTGCAGACAAGAATTGGGATCATTTTCAGTATCTGCTTTGTCTCTTCCACTTGGGTCACTGAACATAGCTTCCATGGTTCAGTTGAACCTGTTCTTATAGCAGCCTTGTTCAGGAACCTACATATAACATTCAATCATCCAACCCTGCGTGTATATAAGTGTAATAGTTCAAGCCCACCGTTAGCAAATACTATCTTCTCTGAGCTTTTCCTTTTGAAGACTTCCCCTCAAGGTTTTAAAACGCGTTTGCCAGAAAGAGTTAGGAATACTTCGTTCCTCTCTTCAACCGATGTAGGATTTCACAATCCACCCCCTTGGGGGGCTCAGCATCCTCGCTGCCACATCGCCCAGTGACTTACTTCGATACCATTTGTAACAGCCCAAGCTCACCGTGAGCCGATACTATTCTCTTTGGGTTTTCTTTTCATGCTTCCCTTCAAGGTTTTAAAACGCGTATGCTAGAAAAAAGTTTTCACACCCTTATAAAAAATGTTTTGTTTAACTCTTGAACCGATGTGAGATCTTACAATCCACCTATTATAAGGAATACTTAGTTTTAAAGCCTATAAATCTCGGAAGGAAAAGCTCAAAGAACACAATATCTACTAGCGGTGGCTTGAACCTTTACAATAAGAGAGAACAATGGTCACCTCAACGATGAAGTGGAGTCGATCCGAAAAGCTCGTTCCACGGAGTACTTTTCAAAATCAAGCTCATGAAGTTCTTTTGGGTCATTAGGAAGAGGGAGCCTCCAATTCCTAGCAGCAGCAACAATGACATTAGCCATTCTAGTGAAGGGGCTGCCTCTAGGGAGCCTGTGTCTGTAAAAGGGAGTGCCAGCCACAAATATGAGAATGGAAACAGCAAGGCCAATAGTGGGTAGGCCATAGCCCAAGCTCCACCCCACATTGTCCTGAATGTAAACCACACCGGTGGTGGCAAATAGACTGCCAAAGAAGATACTGAACATCCACCAGTTGAAGAAGGACAGCTTTTGTGCCTTCTCTTTTGGATGGAAATCGTCGAATTGGTCGGCTCCGATCGTCGAGATGTTCGGCTTTGTCCCGCCGGTGCCAAGAGCTAGAATGTAGAGTGCACCGAAGAAAACCGCAAGCTGGAGTTTCGAGGCTTGCTTGCAGTTTCCTTTGTTGACTTCTAAACATGGTGGCGGTTTTAAACTCGGTATTGACACTACTAAAGTTAGAAGTCCCATTGCCTGTGAATTCAATAATATTATATATCTTAATTAGTTGAGTAAAGAAATAAATTATTATAAGTTTTCAATATTACATAAAATATTTTCCGTTTTTTAAAAAAAATAAAAATTAAATTTACTGTTATATTTCAACTATAATCCTAAATTTTTTAAAATTTAAGAAAAAAAATATATAACTCCAAAGGTTAAAAAATATATATATATTTTTTTTATTAAAATAATGCTCAATTTTGTTTTAATAATATAAAAAAATTAAAGAATTAAAGCAGTTTATTGACATGCATAG
>NW_019272716.1:0-3787 GCF_002738345.1 Cucurbita maxima
AAGCACTTTTTTACTGTAATATACACTCCGTTTCTTCGAAATACTATTCTAAATCATCATGCCTAATCCTTCCCCAAAAAAGTTTCTTAAAAAATCGACAGTAACTCGGTTTTTTTAGCACGTTCTTCAAACGTCCCGGTTTTGGTGTTTACGAATCAGGGTTCGACTTGAAGCACTTTTTTACTGTAATATACACTCCGTTTCTGCTAAATACTATTCTCAATAATCATGCCTAATCCTTCCCCAAAAAAGTTTCTTAAAAAATCGACAGTAACTCGGTTTTTTGGCACGTTCTTCAAACGTCCCTGTTTTGGTGTTTACGAATCAGGGTTCGACTTGAAGCACTTTTTTACTGTAATATACACTCCGTTTCTGCTAAATACTATTCTCAATAATCATGCCTAATCCTTCCCCAAAAAAGTTTCTTAAAAAATCGACAGTAACTCGGTTTTTTGGCACGTTCTTCAAACGTCCCTGTTTTGGTGTTTACGAATCAGGGTTCGACTTGAAGCACTTTTTTACTGTAATATACACTCCGTTTCTGCTAAATACTATTCTCAATAATCATGCCTAATCCTTCCCCAAAAAAGTTTCTTAAAAAATCGACAGTAACTCGGTTTTTTGGCACGTTCTTCAAACGTCCCTGTTTTGGTGTTTACGAATCAGGGTTCGACTTGAAGCACTTTTTTACTGTAATATACACTCCGTTTCTGCTAAATACTATTCTCAATAATCATGCCTAATCCTTCCCCAAAAAAGTTTCTTAAAAAATCGACAGTAACTCGGTTTTTTGGCACGTTCTTCAAACGTCCCTGTTTTGGTGTTTACGAATCAGGGTTCGACTTGAAGCACTTTTTTACTGTAATATACACTCCGTTTCTGCTAAATACTATTCTCAATAATCATGCCTAATCCTTCCCCAAAAAAGTTTCTTAAAAAATCGACAGTAACTCGGTTTTTTGGCACGTTCTTCAAACGTCCCTGTTTTGGTGTTTACGAATCAGGGTTCGACTTGAAGCACTTTTTTACTGTAATATACACTCCGTTTCTGCTAAATACTATTCTCAATAATCATGCCTAATCCTTCCCCAAAAAAGTTTCTTAAAAAATCGACAGTAACTCGGTTTTTTGGCACGTTCTTCAAACGTCCCTGTTTTGGTGTTTACGAATCAGGGTTCGACTTGAAGCACTTTTTTACTGTAATATACACTCCGTTTCTGCTAAATACTATTCTCAATAATCATGCCTAATCCTTCCCCAAAAAAGTTTCTTAAAAAATCGACAGTAACTCGGTTTTTTGGCACGTTCTTCAAACGTCCCTGTTTTGGTGTTTACGAATCAGGGTTCGACTTGAAGCACTTTT
Source organism: Cucurbita maxima (assembly GCF_002738345.1). NCBI lineage: Eukaryota > Viridiplantae > Streptophyta > Magnoliopsida > Cucurbitales > Cucurbitaceae > Cucurbita > Cucurbita maxima. Next base: position 1,364 of record NW_019272716.1, read on the forward strand.
TTACTGTAATATACACTCCGTTTCTGCTAAATACTATTCTCAATAATCATGCCTAATCCTTCCCCAAAAAAGTTTCTTAAAAAATCGACAGTAACTCGGTTTTTTGGCACGTTCTTCAAACGTCCCTGTTTTGGTGTTTACGAATCAGGGTTCGACTTGAAGCACTTTTTTACTGTAATATACACTCCGTTTCTGCTAAATACTATTCTCAATAATCATGCCTAATCCTTCCCCAAAAAAGTTTCTTAAAAAATCGACAGTAACTCGGTTTTTTGGCACGTTCTTCAAACGTCCCTGTTTTGGTGTTTACGAATCAGGGTTCGACTTGAAGCACTTTTTTACTGTAATATACACTCCGTTTCTGCTAAATACTATTCTCAATAATCATGCCTAATCCTTCCCCAAAAAAGTTTCTTAAAAAATCGACAGTAACTCGGTTTTTTGGCACGTTCTTCAAACGTCCCTGTTTTGGTGTTTACGAATCAGGGTTCGACTTGAAGCACTTTTTTACTGTAATATACACTCCGTTTCTGCTAAATACTATTCTCAATAATCATGCCTAATCCTTCCCCAAAAAAGTTTCTTAAAAAATCGACAGTAACTCGGTTTTTTGGCACGTTCTTCAAACGTCCCTGTTTTGGTGTTTACGAATCAGGGTTCGACTTGAAGCACTTTTTTACTGTAATATACACTCCGTTTCTGCTAAATACTATTCTCAATAATCATGCCTAATCCTTCCCCAAAAAAGTTTCTTAAAAAATCGACAGTAACTCGGTTTTTTGGCACGTTCTTCAAACGTCCCTGTTTTGGTGTTTACGAATCAGGGTTCGACTTGAAGCACTTTTTTACTGTAATATACACTCCGTTTCTGCTAAATACTATTCTCAATAATCATGCCTAATCCTTCCCCAAAAAAGTTTCTTAAAAAATCGACAGTAACTCGGTTTTTTGGCACGTTCTTCAAACGTCCCTGTTTTGGTGTTTACGAATCAGGGTTCGACTTGAAGCACTTTTTTACTGTAATATACACTCCGTTTCTGCTAAATACTATTCTCAATAATCATGCCTAATCCTTCCCCAAAAAAGTTTCTTAAAAAATCGACAGTAACTCGGTTTTTTGGCACGTTCTTCAAACGTCCCTGTTTTGGTGTTTACGAATCAGGGTTCGACTTGAAGCACTTTTTTACTGTAATATACACTCCGTTTCTGCTAAATACTATTCTCAATAATCATGCCTAATCCTTCCCCAAAAAAGTTTCTTAAAAAATCGACAGTAACTCGGTTTTTTGGCACGTTCTTCAAACGTCCCTGTTTTGGTGTTTACGAATCAGGGTTCGACTTGAAGCACTTTTTTACTGTAATATACACTCCGTTTCTGCTAAATACTATTCTCAATAATCATGCCTAATCCTTCCCCAAAAAAGTTTCTTAAAAAATCGACAGTAACTCGGTTTTTTGGCACGTTCTTCAAACGTCCCTGTTTTGGTGTTTACGAATCAGGGTTCGACTTGAAGCACTTTTTTACTGTAATATACACTCCGTTTCTGCTAAATACTATTCTCAATAATCATGCCTAATCCTTCCCCAAAAAAGTTTCTTAAAAAATCGACAGTAACTCGGTTTTTTGGCACGTTCTTCAAACGTCCCTGTTTTGGTGTTTACGAATCAGGGTTCGACTTGAAGCACTTTTTTACTGTAATATACACTCCGTTTCTGCTAAATACTATTCTCAATAATCATGCCTAATCCTTCCCCAAAAAAGTTTCTTAAAAAATCGACAGTAACTCGGTTTTTTGGCACGTTCTTCAAACGTCCCTGTTTTGGTGTTTACGAATCAGGGTTCGACTTGAAGCACTTTTTTACTGTAATATACACTCCGTTTCTGCTAAATACTATTCTCAATCATCATGCCTAATCCTTCCCCAAAAAAGTTTCTTAAAAAATCGACAGTAACTCGGTTTTTTGGCACGTTCTTCAAACGTCCCTGTTTTGGTGTTTACGAATCAGGGTTCGACTTGAAGCACTTTTTTACTGTAATATACACTCCGTTTCTGCTAAATACTATTCTCAATAATCATGCCTAATCCTTCCCCAAAAAAGTTTCTTAAAAAATCGACAGTAACTCGGTTTTTTGGCACGTTCTTCAAACGTCCCTGTTTTGGTGTTTACGAATCAGGGTTCGACTTTAAGCACTTTTTTACTGTAATATACACTCCGTTTCTTCGAAATACTATTCTAAATCATCATGCCTAATCATTCCCCGTAAAAGTTTCTTAAAAATTGGACAGTTACTCGGGTTTTTTAGCACGTACTTCAAACGTCCCGGTTTTGGTGTTTACGAATCAGGGTTCGACTTTAAGCACTTTTTTACTGTAATATACACTCCGTTTCTTCGAAATACTATTCTAAATCATCATGCCTAAT
>NW_019272716.1:4098-13125 GCF_002738345.1 Cucurbita maxima
GGTTTTGGTGTTTACGAGTTAGGATTCGACTTTCAGCACTTTTTTACTGTAATATACACTCCGTTTCTTCGAAATACTATTCTCAATCATCATGTCTAATCCTTCCCCAAAGAAGTTTCTTAAAAAATTGACAGTAACTCAGTTTTTTTTCACGTTCTTCAAACGTCCCGGTTTTGGTGTTTACGAGTTAGGATTCGACTTTCAGCACTTTTTTACTGTAATATACACTCCGTTTCTTCGAAATACTATTCTAAATCATCATGCCTAATCATTCCCAAAAAAAGTTTCTTAAAAAATCGACAGTAACTCGGTTTTTTTAGCACGTTCTTCAAACGTCCCGGTTTTGGTGTTTACGAATCAGGGTTCGACTTTAAGCACTTTTTTACTGTAATATACACTCCGTTTCTTCGAAATACTATTCTAAATCATCATGCCTAATCATTCCCAAAAAAAGTTTCTTAAAAAATCGACAGTAACTCGGTTTTTTTAGCACGTTCTTCAAACGTCCCGGTTTTGGTGTTTACGAATCAGGGTTCGACTTTAAGCACTTTTTTACTGTAATATACACTCCGTTTCTTCGAAATACTATTCTAAATCATCATGCCTAATCCTTCCCCAAAAAAGTTTCTTAAAAAATCGACAGTAACTCGGTTTTTTTAGCACGTTCTTCAAACGTCCCGGTTTTGGTGTTTACGAATCAGGGTTCGACTTTAAGCACTTTTTTACTGTAATATACACTCCGTTTCTTCGAAATACTATTCTAAATCATCATGCCTAATCATTCCCAAAAAAAGTTTCTTAAAAAATCGACAGTAACTCGGTTTTTTTAGCACGTTCTTCAAACGTCCCGGTTTTGGTGTTTACGAATCAGGGTTCGACTTTAAGCACTTTTTTACTGTAATATACACTCCGTTTCTTCGAAATACTATTCTAAATCATCATGCCTAATCATTCCCCAAAAAAGTTTCTTAAAAAATCGACAGTAACTCGGTTTTTTTAGCACGTTCTTCAAACGTCCCGGTTTTGGTGTTTACGAATCAGGGTTCGACTTTAAGCACTTTTTTACTGTAATATACACTCCGTTTCTTCGAAATACTATTCTAAATCATCATGCCTAATCATTCCCAAAAAAAGTTTCTTAAAAAATCGACAGTAACTCGGTTTTTTTAGCACGTTCTTCAAACGTCCCGGTTTTGGTGTTTACGAATCAGGGTTCGACTTTAAGCACTTTTTTACTGTAATATACACTCCGTTTCTTCGAAATACTATTCTAAATCATCATGCCTAATCATTCCCAAAAAAAGTTTCTTAAAAAATCGACAGTAACTCGGTTTTTTTAGCACGTTCTTCAAACGTCCCGGTTTTGGTGTTTACGAATCAGGGTTCGACTTTAAGCACTTTTTTACTGTAATATACACTCCGTTTCTTCGAAATACTATTCTAAATCATCATGCCTAATCATTCCCAAAAAAAGTTTCTTAAAAAATCGACAGTAACTCGGTTTTTTTAGCACGTTCTTCAAACGTCCCGGTTTTGGTGTTTACGAATCAGGGTTCGACTTTAAGCACTTTTTTACTGTAATATACACTCCGTTTCTTCGAAATACTATTCTAAATCATCATGCCTAATCATTCCCCAAAAAAGTTTCTTAAAAAATCGACAGTAACTCGGTTTTTTTAGCACGTTCTTCAAACGTCCCGGTTTTGGTGTTTACGAATCAGGGTTCGACTTTAAGCACTTTTTTACTGTAATATACACTCCGTTTCTTCGAAATACTATTCTAAATCATCATGCCTAATCATTCCCAAAAAAAGTTTCTTAAAAAATCGACAGTAACTCGGTTTTTTTAGCACGTTCTTCAAACGTCCCGGTTTTGGTGTTTACGAATCAGGGTTCGACTTTAAGCACTTTTTTACTGTAATATACACTCCGTTTCTTCGAAATACTATTCTAAATCATCATGCCTAATCATTCCCCAAAAAAGTTTCTTAAAAAATCGACAGTAACTCGGTTTTTTTAGCACGTTCTTCAAACGTCCCGGTTTTGGTGTTTACGAATCAGGGTTCGACTTTAAGCACTTTTTTACTGTAATATACACTCCGTTTCTTCGAAATACTATTCTAAATCATCATGCCTAATCATTCCCAAAAAAAGTTTCTTAAAAAATCGACAGTAACTCGGTTTTTTTAGCACGTTCTTCAAACGTCCCGGTTTTGGTGTTTACGAATCAGGGTTCGACTTTAAGCACTTTTTTACTGTAATATACACTCCGTTTCTTCGAAATACTATTCTAAATCATCATGCCTAATCATTCCCAAAAAAAGTTTCTTAAAAAATCGACAGTAACTCGGTTTTTTTAGCACGTTCTTCAAACGTCCCGGTTTTGGTGTTTACGAATCAGGGTTCGACTTTAAGCACTTTTTTACTGTAATATACACTCCGTTTCTTCGAAATACTATTCTAAATCATCATGCCTAATCATTCCCAAAAAAAGTTTCTTAAAAAATCGACAGTAACTCGGTTTTTTTAGCACGTTCTTCAAACGTCCCGGTTTTGGTGTTTACGAATCAGGGTTCGACTTTAAGCACTTTTTTACTGTAATATACACTCCGTTTCTTCGAAATACTATTCTAAATCATCATGCCTAATCATTCCCCAAAAAAGTTTCTTAAAAAATCGACAGTAACTCGGTTTTTTTAGCACGTTCTTCAAACGTCCCGGTTTTGGTGTTTACGAATCAGGGTTCGACTTTAAGCACTTTTTTACTGTAATATACACTCCGTTTCTTCGAAATACTATTCTAAATCATCATGCCTAATCATTCCCAAAAAAAGTTTCTTAAAAAATCGACAGTAACTCGGTTTTTTTAGCACGTTCTTCAAACGTCCCGGTTTTGGTGTTTACGAATCAGGGTTCGACTTTAAGCACTTTTTTACTGTAATATACACTCCGTTTCTTCGAAATACTATTCTAAATCATCATGCCTAATCATTCCCCAAAAAAGTTTCTTAAAAAATCGACAGTAACTCGGTTTTTTTAGCACGTTCTTCAAACGTCCCGGTTTTGGTGTTTACGAATCAGGGTTCGACTTTAAGCACTTTTTTACTGTAATATACACTCCGTTTCTTCGAAATACTATTCTAAATCATCATGCCTAATCATTCCCAAAAAAAGTTTCTTAAAAAATCGACAGTAACTCGGTTTTTTTAGCACGTTCTTCAAACGTCCCGGTTTTGGTGTTTACGAATCAGGGTTCGACTTTAAGCACTTTTTTACTGTAATATACACTCCGTTTCTTCGAAATACTATTCTAAATCATCATGCCTAATCATTCCCCAAAAAAGTTTCTTAAAAAATCGACAGTAACTCGGTTTTTTTAGCACGTTCTTCAAACGTCCCGGTTTTGGTGTTTACGAATCAGGGTTCGACTTTAAGCACTTTTTTACTGTAATATACACTCCGTTTCTTCGAAATACTATTCTAAATCATCATGCCTAATCATTCCCAAAAAAAGTTTCTTAAAAAATCGACAGTAACTCGGTTTTTTTAGCACGTTCTTCAAACGTCCCGGTTTTGGTGTTTACGAATCAGGGTTCGACTTTAAGCACTTTTTTACTGTAATATACACTCCGTTTCTTCGAAATACTATTCTAAATCATCATGCCTAATCATTCCCCAAAAAAGTTTCTTAAAAAATCGACAGTAACTCGGTTTTTTTAGCACGTTCTTCAAACGTCCCGGTTTTGGTGTTTACGAATCAGGGTTCGACTTTAAGCACTTTTTTACTGTAATATACACTCCGTTTCTTCGAAATACTATTCTAAATCATCATGCCTAATCATTCCCAAAAAAAGTTTCTTAAAAAATCGACAGTAACTCGGTTTTTTTAGCACGTTCTTCAAACGTCCCGGTTTTGGTGTTTACGAATCAGGGTTCGACTTTAAGCACTTTTTTACTGTAATATACACTCCGTTTCTTCGAAATACTATTCTAAATCATCATGCCTAATCATTCCCAAAAAAAGTTTCTTAAAAAATCGACAGTAACTCGGTTTTTTTAGCACGTTCTTCAAACGTCCCGGTTTTGGTGTTTACGAATCAGGGTTCGACTTTAAGCACTTTTTTACTGTAATATACACTCCGTTTCTTCGAAATACTATTCTAAATCATCATGCCTAATCATTCCCAAAAAAAGTTTCTTAAAAAATCGACAGTAACTCGGTTTTTTTAGCACGTTCTTCAAACGTCCCGGTTTTGGTGTTTACGAATCAGGGTTCGACTTTAAGCACTTTTTTACTGTAATATACACTCCGTTTCTTCGAAATACTATTCTAAATCATCATGCCTAATCATTCCCAAAAAAAGTTTCTTAAAAAATCGACAGTAACTCGGTTTTTTTAGCACGTTCTTCAAACGTCCCGGTTTTGGTGTTTACGAATCAGGGTTCGACTTTAAGCACTTTTTTACTGTAATATACACTCCGTTTCTTCGAAATACTATTCTAAATCATCATGCCTAATCATTCCCCAAAAAAGTTTCTTAAAAAATCGACAGTAACTCGGTTTTTTTAGCACGTTCTTCAAACGTCCCGGTTTTGGTGTTTACGAATCAGGGTTCGACTTTAAGCACTTTTTTACTGTAATATACACTCCGTTTCTTCGAAATACTATTCTAAATCATCATGCCTAATCATTCCCAAAAAAAGTTTCTTAAAAAATCGACAGTAACTCGGTTTTTTTAGCACGTTCTTCAAACGTCCCGGTTTTGGTGTTTACGAATCAGGGTTCGACTTTAAGCACTTTTTTACTGTAATATACACTCCGTTTCTTCGAAATACTATTCTAAATCATCATGCCTAATCATTCCCCAAAAAAGTTTCTTAAAAAATCGACAGTAACTCGGTTTTTTTAGCACGTTCTTCAAACGTCCCGGTTTTGGTGTTTACGAATCAGGGTTCGACTTTAAGCACTTTTTTACTGTAATATACACTCCGTTTCTTCGAAATACTATTCTAAATCATCATGCCTAATCATTCCCCAAAAAAGTTTCTTAAAAAATCGACAGTAACTCGGTTTTTTTAGCACGTTCTTCAAACGTCCCGGTTTTGGTGTTTACGAATCAGGGTTCGACTTTAAGCACTTTTTTACTGTAATATACACTCCGTTTCTTCGAAATACTATTCTAAATCATCATGCCTAATCATTCCCAAAAAAAGTTTCTTAAAAAATCGACAGTAACTCGGTTTTTTTAGCACGTTCTTCAAACGTCCCGGTTTTGGTGTTTACGAATCAGGGTTCGACTTTAAGCACTTTTTTACTGTAATATACACTCCGTTTCTTCGAAATACTATTCTAAATCATCATGCCTAATCATTCCCCAAAAAAGTTTCTTAAAAAATCGACAGTAACTCGGTTTTTTTAGCACGTTCTTCAAACGTCCCGGTTTTGGTGTTTACGAATCAGGGTTCGACTTTAAGCACTTTTTTACTGTAATATACACTCCGTTTCTTCGAAATACTATTCTAAATCATCATGCCTAATCATTCCCAAAAAAAGTTTCTTAAAAAATCGACAGTAACTCGGTTTTTTTAGCACGTTCTTCAAACGTCCCGGTTTTGGTGTTTACGAATCAGGGTTCGACTTTAAGCACTTTTTTACTGTAATATACACTCCGTTTCTTCGAAATACTATTCTAAATCATCATGCCTAATCATTCCCCAAAAAAGTTTCTTAAAAAATCGACAGTAACTCGGTTTTTTTAGCACGTTCTTCAAACGTCCCGGTTTTGGTGTTTACGAATCAGGGTTCGACTTTAAGCACTTTTTTACTGTAATATACACTCCGTTTCTTCGAAATACTATTCTAAATCATCATGCCTAATCATTCCCAAAAAAAGTTTCTTAAAAAATCGACAGTAACTCGGTTTTTTTAGCACGTTCTTCAAACGTCCCGGTTTTGGTGTTTACGAATCAGGGTTCGACTTTAAGCACTTTTTTACTGTAATATACACTCCGTTTCTTCGAAATACTATTCTAAATCATCATGCCTAATCATTCCCAAAAAAAGTTTCTTAAAAAATCGACAGTAACTCGGTTTTTTTAGCACGTTCTTCAAACGTCCCGGTTTTGGTGTTTACGAATCAGGGTTCGACTTTAAGCACTTTTTTACTGTAATATACACTCCGTTTCTTCGAAATACTATTCTAAATCATCATGCCTAATCATTCCCAAAAAAAGTTTCTTAAAAAATCGACAGTAACTCGGTTTTTTTAGCACGTTCTTCAAACGTCCCGGTTTTGGTGTTTACGAATCAGGGTTCGACTTTAAGCACTTTTTTACTGTAATATACACTCCGTTTCTTCGAAATACTATTCTAAATCATCATGCCTAATCATTCCCCAAAAAAGTTTCTTAAAAAATCGACAGTAACTCGGTTTTTTTAGCACGTTCTTCAAACGTCCCGGTTTTGGTGTTTACGAATCAGGGTTCGACTTTAAGCACTTTTTTACTGTAATATACACTCCGTTTCTTCGAAATACTATTCTAAATCATCATGCCTAATCATTCCCAAAAAAAGTTTCTTAAAAAATCGACAGTAACTCGGTTTTTTTAGCACGTTCTTCAAACGTCCCGGTTTTGGTGTTTACGAATCAGGGTTCGACTTTAAGCACTTTTTTACTGTAATATACACTCCGTTTCTTCGAAATACTATTCTAAATCATCATGCCTAATCATTCCCCAAAAAAGTTTCTTAAAAAATCGACAGTAACTCGGTTTTTTTAGCACGTTCTTCAAACGTCCCGGTTTTGGTGTTTACGAATCAGGGTTCGACTTTAAGCACTTTTTTACTGTAATATACACTCCGTTTCTTCGAAATACTATTCTAAATCATCATGCCTAATCATTCCCCAAAAAAGTTTCTTAAAAAATCGACAGTAACTCGGTTTTTTTAGCACGTTCTTCAAACGTCCCGGTTTTGGTGTTTACGAATCAGGGTTCGACTTTAAGCACTTTTTTACTGTAATATACACTCCGTTTCTTCGAAATACTATTCTAAATCATCATGCCTAATCATTCCCCAAAAAAGTTTCTTAAAAAATCGACAGTAACTCGGTTTTTTTAGCACGTTCTTCAAACGTCCCGGTTTTGGTGTTTACGAATCAGGGTTCGACTTTAAGCACTTTTTTACTGTAATATACACTCCGTTTCTTCGAAATACTATTCTAAATCATCATGCCTAATCATTCCCCAAAAAAGTTTCTTAAAAAATCGACAGTAACTCGGTTTTTTTAGCACGTTCTTCAAACGTCCCGGTTTTGGTGTTTACGAATCAGGGTTCGACTTTAAGCACTTTTTTACTGTAATATACACTCCGTTTCTTCGAAATACTATTCTAAATCATCATGCCTAATCCTTCCCCAAAAAAGTTTCTTAAAAAATCGACAGTAACTCGGTTTTTTTAGCACGTTCTTCAAACGTCCCGGTTTTGGTGTTTACGAATCAGGGTTCGACTTTAAGCACTTTTTTACTGTAATATACACTCCGTTTCTTCGAAATACTATTCTAAATCATCATGCCTAATCATTCCCCAAAAAAGTTTCTTAAAAAATCGACAGTAACTCGGTTTTTTTAGCACGTTCTTCAAACGTCCCGGTTTTGGTGTTTACGAGTTAGGATTCGACTTTCAGCACTTTTTTACGTTTGTATACACTCCGTTTCTTCGACATTCTATTTGAAATCATCATGCCTAATCATTCACCCAAACATTTTCTTAAAAAATGGACAGTTACTCAGTTTTTTTAGCACGTTCTTCAAACGTCCCGGTTTTGGTGTTTACGAATCAGGGTACGACTTTAAGCACTTTTTTACTGTTATATACACTCCGTTTCTTCGAAATACTATTCTAAATCATCATGCCTAATCCTTCCCAAAAAAAGTTTCTTAAAAAGTCGACAGTAACTCGGTTTTTTTAGCACATTCTTCAAACGTCCCGGTTTTGGTGTTTACGAATCAGGGTTCGACTTGAAGTACTTTTTTACTGTAATATACACTCCGTTTCTTCTAAATACTATTCTAAATCATCATGCCTAATCATTCCCCGTAAAAGTTTCTTAAAAATTGGACAGTTACTCGGGTTTTTTAGCACGTTCTTCAAACGTACCGGTTTTGGTGTTTACGAATCAGGGTTCGACTTGAAGCACTTTTTTACTGTAATATACACTCCTTTTGTTCGAAATAATATTCTAAATCATCATGCCTAATCCTTCCCCAAAAAATTTTCTTCAAAAATCGACAGTAACTCGGTTTTTTTAGCACGTTCTTCAAACATCCCTGTTTTGGTGTTTACGAATCAGGGTTCGACTTTAAGCACTTTTTTACTGTAATATACACTCCGTTTCTTCGAAATACTATTCTAAATCATCATGCCTAATCATTCCCCGTAAAAGTTTCTTAAAAATTGGACAGTTACTCGGGTTTTTTAGCACGTTCTTCAAACGTCCCGGTTTTGGTGTTTACGAGTTAAAATTCGACTTTCAGCACTTTTTTACGTTTGTAAACACTCCGTTTCTTCGACATTCTATTTGAAATCATCATGCCTAATCATTCACCCAAAAATTTTCTTAAAAAATGGACAGTTACTCAGTTTTTTTAGCACGTTCTTCAAACGTCCCGGTTTTGGTGTTTACGAATCAGGGTTCGACTTTAAGCACTTTTTTACTGTAATATACACTCCGTTTCTTCGAAATACTATTCTAAATCATCATGCCTAATCCTTCCCCAAAAAAGTTTCTTAAAAAATCGACAGTAACTCGGTTTTTTTAGCACGTTCTTCAAACGTCCCGGTTTTGGTGTTTACGAATCAGGGTACGACTTTAAGCACTTTTTTACTGTTATATACACTTCGTTTCTTCGAAATACTATTCTAAATCATCATGCCTAATCCTTCCCAAAAAAAGTTTCTTAAAAAGTCGACAGTAACTCGGTTTTTTTAGAACATTCTTCAAACGTCCCGGTTTTGGTATTTACGAA
>NW_019272717.1:0-13115 GCF_002738345.1 Cucurbita maxima
TTCAATGCATGCCACATTGAAGAAGAGTGAAGTTTGATTCATATAAATTTTGGGTGGGTTACAATTTAGAGTTTTTAGGACTTTTTATTTACTTTACGTTACAATTATATAATGGTTAATTATGACCATTAAGTATAACCATTAAGTATGAATGTTACAATTCTTGGAATGCCTAGTAGTTTTATTTTGAGGCTATATAAAGCCAGGTATGTTGTATTTGTAAGAGACTTGGAAAAGTATAGTAAAAAGAAGCATTTGTGCTCTTCTTTAGCCAATGGCTAAGTTTCTTTGCAATTCTATGTAGTTTAGGTTGTATGTAGAATCATTCAAGCTCGACATGATCAATCTTGCTTGTGGAGTGATTCGAATCTCAAACAATGTTCTTGCCTTGAGATATTCGATCAACAAGGTAATCCGAATCTTACTCCCCTTGTAGCGGTTCCTTAACTTATCATTTGGTATCAGAGCTTCCGGCTCAAGATCGGATATATGTTTCCTTTGCATTTTTTTTTCTCAATTTGATTTTTATTTATTTTTATCTTTTTAGTTTTTAATCGACCCAGAGTTCAAAATTCAATCTTTTCTCTATATCAAATTTTGAGAGGTGAGAATGAGAGCTTCATTTGTGTAAATGAGTGTAAAAAGTGTGGCCCAAAATTCCTTTAGTGTATACTCGTGAGAGAATGTTGTGAGGTCCATCGTATTTCCATAACTTATTTTTTGCAGCAAAGTTTCACAAATAGATTCGAGAACGGAGTGCATAAAACCGCCAAAGAGTACTTCAAATCGAACCCTACTTCGGAAACCCAAATCGTGGAGTTTGAAGTACGTGCTAAAAAAACCGAGTCACGATCGTCGTTTTTCGAAAGTTTTGTGAGGAATGATAAGGCTTGATGATTTATCATATTATTTCTAAGAAACGAAGTGCATAAAACCGTCAACAGAGTTCTTCAAATCGAACCCTACTTCGGAAACCCAAATCGTGGAAGTTTCAAGTACGTGCCAAAAAAACGGAGTCACGATCGTCGTTTTTCGAAAGTTTTGTGAGGAATGATAAGGCTTGATGATTTAGAATATTATTTCTAAGAAACGGAGTGCATAAAACCGTCAACAGAGTTCTTCAAATCGAACCTTACTTCAGTAACCAAAATCTAGGAAGTTTGAAGTACGTGCTAAAAAAACCTAGTCACGATAGTCGTTTTACGAAAGTTTTGTGAGGAATGATAAGGTTTGATGATTTATCATATTATTTCTAGGAAACGGAGTGCATAAAACCGTCAACAGAGTTCTTCAAATCGAACCCTACTTCGGAAAAACAAATCGTGGAAGTTTGAAGTACGTGCTAAAAAAACCGAGTCACGATCGTCGTTTTTCGAAAGTTTTGTGAGGAATGATAAGGCTTGATGATTTAAAATATTATTTCTAAGAAACGGAGTGCATAAAACCGTCAACAGTGTTCTTCAAATCGAACCCTACTTCGGAAACCCAAATCGTGGAAGTTTGAAGTACGTGCTAAAAAAACCGAGTCACGATCGTCGTTTTTCGAAAGTTTTGTGAGGAATGATAAGGCTTGATGATTTAAAATATTATTTCTAAGAAACGGAGTGCATAAAACCGTCAACAGAGTTCTTCAAATCGAACCCTACTTCGGAAACCCAAATCGTGGAAGTTTGAAGTACGTGCTAAAAAAACCGAGTCACGATCGTCGTTTTTCGAAAGTTTTGTGAGGAATGATAAGGCTTGATGATTTAAAATATTATTTCTAAGAAACGGAGTGCATAAAACCGTCAACAGTGTTCTTCAAATCGAACCCTACTTCGGAAACCCAAATCGTGGAAGTTTGAAGTACGTGCTAAAAAAACCGAGTCACGATCGTCGTTTTTCGAAAGTTTTGTGAGGAATGATAAGGCTTGATGATTTAAAATATTATTTCTAAGAAACGGAGTGCATAAAACCGTCAACAGTGTTCTTCAAATCGAACCCTACTTCGGAAACCCAAATCGTGGAAGTTTGAAGTACGTGCTAAAAAAACCGAGTCACGATCGTCGTTTTTCGAAAGTTTTGTGAGGAATGATAAGGCTTGATGATTTAAAATATTATTTCTAAGAAACGGAGTGCATAAAACCGTCAACAGTGTTCTTCAAATCGAACCCTACTTCGGAAACCCAAATCGTGGAAGTTTGAAGTACGTGCTAAAAAAACCGAGTCACGATCGTCGTTTTTCGAAAGTTTTGTGAGGAATGATAAGGCTTGATGATTTAAAATATTATTTCTAAGAAACGGAGTGCATAAAACCGTCAACAGTGTTCTTCAAATCGAACCCTACTTCGGAAACCCAAATCGTGGAAGTTTGAAGTACGTGCTAAAAAAACCGAGTCACGATCGTCGTTTTTCGAAAGTTTTGTGAGGAATGATAAGGCTTGATGATTTAAAATATTATTTCTAAGAAACGGAGTGCATAAAACCGTCAACAGTGTTCTTCAAATCGAACCCTACTTCGGAAACCCAAATCGTGGAAGTTTGAAGTACGTGCTAAAAAAACCGAGTCACGATCGTCGTTTTTCGAAAGTTTTGTGAGGAATGATAAGGCTTGATGATTTAAAATATTATTTCTAAGAAACGGAGTGCATAAAACCGTCAACAGTGTTCTTCAAATCGAACCCTACTTCGGAAACCCAAATCGTGGAAGTTTGAAGTACGTGCTAAAAAAACCGAGTCACGATCGTCGTTTTTCGAAAGTTTTGTGAGGAATGATAAGGCTTGATGATTTAAAATATTATTTCTAAGAAACGGAGTGCATAAAACCGTCAACAGTGTTCTTCAAATCGAACCCTACTTCGGAAACCCAAATCGTGGAAGTTTGAAGTACGTGCTAAAAAAACCGAGTCACGATCGTCGTTTTTCGAAAGTTTTGTGAGGAATGATAAGGCTTGATGATTTAAAATATTATTTCTAAGAAACGGAGTGCATAAAACCGTCAACAGTGTTCTTCAAATCGAACCCTACTTCGGAAACCCAAATCGTGGAAGTTTGAAGTACGTGCTAAAAAAACCGAGTCACGATCGTCGTTTTTCGAAAGTTTTGTGAGGAATGATAAGGCTTGATGATTTAAAATATTATTTCTAAGAAACGGAGTGCATAAAACCGTCAACAGTGTTCTTCAAATCGAACCCTACTTCGGAAACCCAAATCGTGGAAGTTTGAAGTACGTGCTAAAAAAACCGAGTCACGATCGTCGTTTTTCGAAAGTTTTGTGAGGAATGATAAGGCTTGATGATTTAAAATATTATTTCTAAGAAACGGAGTGCATAAAACCGTCAACAGTGTTCTTCAAATCGAACCCTACTTCGGAAACCCAAATCGTGGAAGTTTGAAGTACGTGCTAAAAAAACCGAGTCACGATCGTCGTTTTTCGAAAGTTTTGTGAGGAATGATAAGGCTTGATGATTTAAAATATTATTTCTAAGAAACGGAGTGCATAAAACCGTCAACAGTGTTCTTCAAATCGAACCCTACTTCGGAAACCCAAATCGTGGAAGTTTGAAGTACGTGCTAAAAAAACCGAGTCACGATCGTCGTTTTTCGAAAGTTTTGTGAGGAATGATAAGGCTTGATGATTTAAAATATTATTTCTAAGAAACGGAGTGCATAAAACCGTCAACAGTGTTCTTCAAATCGAACCCTACTTCGGAAACCCAAATCGTGGAAGTTTGAAGTACGTGCTAAAAAAACCGAGTCACGATCGTCGTTTTTCGAAAGTTTTGTGAGGAATGATAAGGCTTGATGATTTATCATATTATTTCTAAGAAACGGAGTGCATAAAACCGTCAACAGTGTTCTTCAAATCGAACCCTACTTCGGAAACCCAAATCGTGGAAGTTTGAAGTACGTGCAAAAAAAACCGAGTCACGATCGTCGTTTTTCGAAAGTTTTGTGAGGAATGATAAGGCTTGATGATTTAAAATATTATTTCTAAGAAACGGAGTGCATAAAACCGTCAACAGTGTTCTTCAAATCGAACCCTACTTCGGAAACCCAAATCGTGGAAGTTTGAAGTACGTGCTAAAAAAACCGAGTCACGATCGTCGTTTTTCGAAAGTTTTGTGAGGAATGATAAGGCTTGATGATTTATAATATTATTTCTAAGAAACGGAGTGCATAAAACCGTCAACAGAGTTCTTCAAATCGAACCCTACTTCGGAAACCCAAATCGTGGAAGTTTGAAGTACGTGCTAAAAAAACCGAGTCACGATCGTCGTTTTTCGAAAGTTTTGTGAGGAATGATAAGGCTTGATGATTTAAAATATTATTTCTAAGAAACGGAGTGCATAAAACCGTCAACAGTGTTCTTCAAATCGAACCCTACTTCGGAAACCCAAATCGTGGAAGTTTGAAGTACGTGCTAAAAAAACCGAGTCACGATCGTCGTTTTTCGAAAGTTTTGTGAGGAATGATAAGGCTTGATGATTTATAATATTATTTCTAAGAAACGGAGTGCATAAAACCGTCAACAGAGTTCTTCAAATCGAACCCTACTTCGGAAACCCAAATCGTGGAAGTTTGAAGTACGTGCTAAAAAAACCGAGTCACGATCGTCGTTTTTCGAAAGTTTTGTGAGGAATGATAAGGCTTGATGATTTAAAATATTATTTCTAAGAAACGGAGTGCATAAAACCGTCAACAGTGTTCTTCAAATCGAACCCTACTTCGGAAACCCAAATCGTGGAAGTTTGAAGTACGTGCTAAAAAAACCGAGTCACGATCGTCGTTTTTCGAAAGTTTTGTGAGGAATGATAAGGCTTGATGATTTAAAATATTATTTCTAAGAAACGGAGTGCATAAAACCGTCAACAGTGTTCTTCAAATCGAACCCTACTTCGGAAACCCAAATCGTGGAAGTTTGAAGTACGTGCTAAAAAAACCGAGTCACGATCGTCGTTTTTCGAAAGTTTTGTGAGGAATGATAAGGTTTGATGATTTATCATATTATTTCTAGGAAACGGAGTGCATAAAACCGTCAACAGAGTTCTTCAAATCGAACTTTACTTCGGAAAAACAAATCGTGGAAGTTTGAAGTACGTGCTAAAAAAACCGAGTCACGATCGTCGTTTTTTGAAGGTTTTGTGAGGAATGATAAGGCTTTATGATTTAGAATATTATTTCTAACAAACGGAGTGCATAAAACCGTCAACAGAGTTCTTCAAATGGAACCCTACTACGGAAATCGATATCTGGGAAGTTTAAAGTACGTGCTAAAAAAACCGAGTCACCATCGTCGTTTTTCGAAAATTTTGTGAGGAATGATAAGGCTTGATGATTTAGAATATTATTTCTAAGAAACGGAGTGCATAAAACCGTCAACAGAGTTCTTCAAATCGAACCCTACTTCGGAAACCCAAATCGTGGAAGTTTGAAGTACGTGCTAAAAAAACCGAGTCACGATCGTCGTTTTTCGAAAATTTTGTGAGGAATGATAAGGCTTAATGATTTAGAATATTATTTCTAAGAAACGGAATGCATAAAACCGTCAACAGAGTTCTTCAAATCGAACCCTACTTCGGAAACCCAAATTTTGGAAGTTTGAAGTACGTGCTAAAAAAACAGAGTCACGATCGTCGTTTTTCAAAAGTTTTGTGAGTAATGATAAGGCTTGATGATTTAGAATATTATTTCTAAGAAACGGAGTGCATAAAACCGCAAACAGAGTTCTTCAAATCGAACACTACTTCGAAAACCCAAATCTGGGAAGTTTGAAGTACGTGCTAAAAAAACCAAGCCACGATCGTCGTGTTCCGAAAGTTTTGTGAGGAATGATAAGGCTTGATGATTTAGAATAGTATTTCTAAGAAACAGAGTGCATAAAACCGCCAACAGAGTTCGTCAAATCGAACCAAACTTCGGAAACCCAAATCTGTGAAGTTTGAAGTACATGCTAAAAAAACCGAGTCACAATCGTCGTTTTTCAAAAGTTTTTTGAGGAATGATAAGGCTTGATCATTTATCATATTATTTCTAAGAAACGGAGTGCATAAAAACGTCAAGAGAGTTCTTCAAATCGAACCCTACTTCGGAAACCCAAACCTGGGAAGTTTGAAGTACATGCTAAAAAAACAGAGTCACGATCGTCGTTTTTCGAAAGTTTTGTGAGGAATGATAAGGCTTGATGATTTAAAATATAATTTCTAAGAAACGGAGTGCATAAAACCGTCAACAGAGTTCTTCAAATCAAACCCTACTTCACAAACCCAAATCTGGGAAATTTGAAGTACGTGCTAAAAAAACCGAGTCACGATCGTCGTTTTTCGAAAGTTTTGTGAGGAATGATAAGGCTTGATGATTTAAAATATTATTTCTAAGAAACGGAGTGCATAAAACCGTCAACAGTGTTCTTCAAATCGAACCCTACTTCGGAAACCCAAATCTGGAAAATTTGAAGTACGTGCTAAAAAAACCGAGTCACGATCGTCGTTTTTCGAAGGTTTTGTGAGGAATGATAAGGTTTGATGATTTAGAATATTATTTCTAAGAAACGGAGTGCATAAAACCGTCAACAGAGTTCTTCAAATCGAACCTTACTTCGGTAACCAAAATCTAGGAAGTTTGAAGTACGTGCTAAAAAAACCTAGTCACGATCGTCGTTTTACGAAAGTTTTGTGAGGAATGATAAGGTTTGATGATTTATCATATTATTTCTAGGAAACGGAGTGCATAAAACCGTCAATGAGGAATGATAAGGTTTGATGATTTATCATATTATTTCTAGGAAACGGAGTGCATAAAACCGTCAAAAGAGTTCTTCAAATCGAACCCTACTTCGGAAAAACAAATCGTGGAAGTTTGAAGTACGTGCTAAAAAAACCGAGTCACGATCGTCGTTTTTTGAAGGTTTTGTGAGGAATGATAAGGCTTTATGATTTAGAATATTATTTCTAACAAACGGAGTGCATAAAACCGTCAACAGAGTTCTTCAAATGGAACCCTACTACGGAAATCGATATCTGGGAAGTTTGAAGTACGTGCTAAAAAAACCGAGTCACGATCGTCGTTTTTCGAAAATTTTGTGAGGAATGATAAGGCTTGATGATTTAGAATATTATTTCTAAGAAACGGAGTGCATAAAACCGTCAACAGAGTTCTTCAAATCGAACCCTACTTCGGAAACCTAAATTTTGGAAGTTTGAAGTACGTGCTAAAAAAATAGCGTCACGATCGTCGTTTTTCAAAAGTTTTGTGAGTAATGATAAGGCTTGATGATTTAGAATATTATTTCTAAGAAACGGAGTGCATAAAACCGCAAACAGAGTTCTTCAAATCGAACACTACTTCGAAAACCCAAATCTGGGAAGTTTGAAGTACGTGCTAAAAAAACCAAGCCACGATCGTCGTGTTCCGAAAGTTTTGTGAGGAATGATAAGGCTTGATGATTTAGAATAGTATTTCTAAGAAACAGAGTGCATAAAACCGCCAACAGAGTTCTTCAAATCGAACCAAACTTCGGAAACCCAAATATGTGAAGTTTGAAGTACGTGCTAAAAAAACCGAGTCACAATCGTCGTTTTTCAAAAGTTTTTTGAGGAATGATAAGGCTTGATTATTTATCATATTATTTCTAAGAAACGGAGTGCATAAAAACGTCAAGAGAGTTCTTCAAATCGAACCCTACTTCGGAAACCCAAATCGTGGAAGTTTGAAGTACGTGCTAAAAAAACCGAGTCACGATCGTCGTTTTTCGAAGGTTTTGTGAGGAATGATAAGGTTTGATGCTTTAGAATATTATTTCTAAGAAACGGAGTGCATAAAACCGTCAAGAGAGTTCTTCAAATCGAACCCTACTTCGGAAACCCAAATCGTGGAAGTTTGAAGTACGTGCTAAAAAAACCGAGTCACGATCGTCGTTTTTCGAAGGTTTTGTGAGGAATGATAAGGTTTGATGCTTTAGAATATTATTTCTAAGAAACGGAGTGCATAAAACCGTCAAGAGAGTTCTTCAAATCGAACCCTACTTCGGAAACCCAAATCGTGGAAGTTTGAAGTACGTGCTAAAAAAACCGAGTCACGATCGTCGTTTTTCGAAGGTTTTGTGAGGAATGATAAGGTTTGATGCTTTAGAATATTATTTCTAAGAAACGGAGTGCATAAAACCGTCAAGAGAGTTCTTCAAATCGAACCCTACTTCGGAAACCCAAATCGTGGAAGTTTGAAGTACGTGCTAAAAAAACCGAGTCACGATCGTCGTTTTTCGAAGGTTTTGTGAGGAATGATAAGGTTTGATGCTTTAGAATATTATTTCTAAGAAACGGAGTGCATAAAACCGTCAAGAGAGTTCTTCAAATCGAACCCTACTTCGGAAACCCAAATCGTGGAAGTTTGAAGTACGTGCTAAAAAAACCGAGTCACGATCGTCGTTTTTCGAAGGTTTTGTGAGGAATGATAAGGTTTGATGCTTTAGAATATTATTTCTAAGAAACGGAGTGCATAAAACCGTCAAGAGAGTTCTTCAAATCGAACCCTACTTCGGAAACCCAAATCGTGGAAGTTTGAAGTACGTGCTAAAAAAACCGAGTCACGATCGTCGTTTTTCGAAGGTTTTGTGAGGAATGATAAGGTTTGATGCTTTAGAATATTATTTCTAAGAAACGGAGTGCATAAAACCGTCAAGAGAGTTCTTCAAATCGAACCCTACTTCGGAAACCCAAATCGTGGAAGTTTGAAGTACGTGCTAAAAAAACCGAGTCACGATCGTCGTTTTTCGAAGGTTTTGTGAGGAATGATAAGGTTTGATGCTTTAGAATATTATTTCTAAGAAACGGAGTGCATAAAACCGTCAAGAGAGTTCTTCAAATCGAACCCTACTTCGGAAACCCAAATCGTGGAAGTTTGAAGTACGTGCTAAAAAAACCGAGTCACGATCGTCGTTTTTCGAAGGTTTTGTGAGGAATGATAAGGTTTGATGCTTTAGAATATTATTTCTAAGAAACGGAGTGCATAAAACCGTCAAGAGAGTTCTTCAAATCGAACCCTACTTCGGAAACCCAAATCGTGGAAGTTTGAAGTACGTGCTAAAAAAACCGAGTCACGATCGTCGTTTTTCGAAGGTTTTGTGAGGAATGATAAGGTTTGATGCTTTAGAATATTATTTCTAAGAAACGGAGTGCATAAAACCGTCAAGAGAGTTCTTCAAATCGAACCCTACTTCGGAAACCCAAATCGTGGAAGTTTGAAGTACGTGCTAAAAAAACCGAGTCACGATCGTCGTTTTTCGAAGGTTTTGTGAGGAATGATAAGGTTTGATGCTTTAGAATATTATTTCTAAGAAACGGAGTGCATAAAACCGTCAAGAGAGTTCTTCAAATCGAACCCTACTTCGGAAACCCAAATCGTGGAAGTTTGAAGTACGTGCTAAAAAAACCGAGTCACGATCGTCGTTTTTCGAAGGTTTTGTGAGGAATGATAAGGTTTGATGCTTTAGAATATTATTTCTAAGAAACGGAGTGCATAAAACCGTCAAGAGAGTTCTTCAAATCGAACCCTACTTCGGAAACCCAAATCGTGGAAGTTTGAAGTACGTGCTAAAAAAACCGAGTCACGATCGTCGTTTTTCGAAGGTTTTGTGAGGAATGATAAGGTTTGATGCTTTAGAATATTATTTCTAAGAAACGGAGTGCATAAAACCGTCAAGAGAGTTCTTCAAATCGAACCCTACTTCGGAAACCCAAATCGTGGAAGTTTGAAGTACGTGCTAAAAAAACCGAGTCACGATCGTCGTTTTTCGAAGGTTTTGTGAGGAATGATAAGGTTTGATGCTTTAGAATATTATTTCTAAGAAACGGAGTGCATAAAACCGTCAAGAGAGTTCTTCAAATCGAACCCTACTTCGGAAACCCAAATCGTGGAAGTTTGAAGTACGTGCTAAAAAAACCGAGTCACGATCGTCGTTTTTCGAAGGTTTTGTGAGGAATGATAAGGTTTGATGCTTTAGAATATTATTTCTAAGAAACGGAGTGCATAAAACCGTCAAGAGAGTTCTTCAAATCGAACCCTACTTCGGAAACCCAAATCGTGGAAGTTTGAAGTACGTGCTAAAAAAACCGAGTCACGATCGTCGTTTTTCGAAGGTTTTGTGAGGAATGATAAGGTTTGATGCTTTAGAATATTATTTCTAAGAAACGGAGTGCATAAAACCGTCAAGAGAGTTCTTCAAATCGAACCCTACTTCGGAAACCCAAATCGTGGAAGTTTGAAGTACGTGCTAAAAAAACCGAGTCACGATCGTCGTTTTTCGAAGGTTTTGTGAGGAATGATAAGGTTTGATGCTTTAGAATATTATTTCTAAGAAACGGAGTGCATAAAACCGTCAAGAGAGTTCTTCAAATCGAACCCTACTTCGGAAACCCAAATCGTGGAAGTTTGAAGTACGTGCTAAAAAAACCGAGTCACGAT
Organism: Cucurbita maxima; assembly: GCF_002738345.1. Classification (NCBI taxonomy): domain Eukaryota; kingdom Viridiplantae; phylum Streptophyta; class Magnoliopsida; order Cucurbitales; family Cucurbitaceae; genus Cucurbita; species Cucurbita maxima. Next base: position 10,441 of record NW_019272717.1, read on the forward strand.
CGTCGTTTTTCGAAGGTTTTGTGAGGAATGATAAGGTTTGATGCTTTAGAATATTATTTCTAAGAAACGGAGTGCATAAAACCGTCAAGAGAGTTCTTCAAATCGAACCCTACTTCGGAAACCCAAATCGTGGAAGTTTGAAGTACGTGCTAAAAAAACCGAGTCACGATCGTCGTTTTTCGAAGGTTTTGTGAGGAATGATAAGGTTTGATGCTTTAGAATATTATTTCTAAGAAACGGAGTGCATAAAACCGTCAAGAGAGTTCTTCAAATCGAACCCTACTTCGGAAACCCAAATCGTGGAAGTTTGAAGTACGTGCTAAAAAAACCGAGTCACGATCGTCGTTTTTCGAAGGTTTTGTGAGGAATGATAAGGTTTGATGCTTTAGAATATTATTTCTAAGAAACGGAGTGCATAAAACCGTCAAGAGAGTTCTTCAAATCGAACCCTACTTCGGAAACCCAAATCGTGGAAGTTTGAAGTACGTGCTAAAAAAACCGAGTCACAATCGTCGTTTTTCAAAAGTTTTGTGAGGAATGATAAGGCTTGATGATTTATCATATTATTTCTAGGAAACGGAGTGCATAAAACCGTCAACAGAGTTCTTCAAATCGAACCCTACTTCGGAAACCCAAAATTGGGAAGTTTGAAGTACGTGCTAAAAAAACCGAGTCACGATCGTCGTTTTTTGAAAGTTTTGTGAGGAATGATAAGGCTTGATGATTTAGAATATTATTTCTAAGAAACGGAGAGCATAAAACCGTCAACAGAGTTCTTCAAATCGAACCCTACTTCGGAAACCCAAATCTGGGAAGTTTGAAGTACGTGCTAAAAAAACCGAGTCACGATCGTCGTTTTTCGAAAGTTTTGTGAGGAATGATAAGGCTTGATGATTTATCATATTATTTCTAAGAAACGGAGTGCATAAAACCGTCAACAGAGTTCTTCAAATCGAACCCTACTTCGGAAACCCAAATCTGGGAAGTTTGAAGTACGTGCTAAAAAAACCGAGTCACGATCGTCGTTTTTCGAAAGTTTTGTGAGGAATGATAAGGCTTGATGATTTATCATATTATTTCTAAGAAACGGAGTGCATAAAACCGTCAACAGAGTTCTTCAAATCGAACCCTACTTCGGAAACCCAAATCTGGGAAGTTTGAAGTACGTGCTAAAAAAACCGAGTCACGATCGTCGTTTTTCGAAAGTTTTGTGAGGAATGATAAGGCTTGATGATTTAGAATATTATTTCTAAGAAACGGAGAGCATAAAACCGTCAAGAGAGTTCTTCAAATCGAACCCTACTTCGGAAACCCAAAACTGGGAAGTTTGAAGTACGTGCTAAAAAAACCGAGTCACGATCGTCGTTTTATGAAAGTTTTGTGAGGAATGATAAGGCTTGATGATTTAAAATATAATTTCTAAGAAACGGAGTGCATAAAACCGTCAACAGAGTTCTTCAAATCGAACCCTACTTCAGAAACCCAAATCTGGGAAATTTGAAGTACGTGCTAAAAAAACCTAGTCACGATCGTCGTTTTACGAAAGTTTTGTGAGGAATGATAAGGCTTGATGATTTATCATATTATTTCTAGGAAACGGAGTGCATAAAACCGTCAACAGAGTTCTTCAAATCGAACCCTACTTCGGAAACCCAAATCTGGAAAATTTGAAGTACGTGCTAAAAAAGCCGAGTCACGATCGTCGTTTTTCGAAGGTTTTGTGAGGAATGATAAGGTTTGATGATTTAGAATATTATTTCTAAGAAACGGAGTGCATAAAACCGTCAACAGAGTTCTTCAAATCGAACGTTTTAGCCGAGTCACGATCGTCGTTTTTCGAAGGTTTTGTGAGGAATGATAAGGTTTGATGATTTAGAATATTATTTCTAAGAAACGGAGTGCATAAAACTGACAACAGAGTTCTTCAAATCGAACCCTACTTCGGTAACCAAAATCTGGGAAATTTGAAGTACGTGCTAAAAAAACCTAGTCACGATCGTCGTTTTACGAAAGTTTTGTGAGGAATGATAAGGTTTGATGATTTATCATATTATTTCTAGGAAACGAAGTGCAACGAAAGTTTTGTGAGGAATGATAAGGTTTGATGATTTATCATATTATTTCTAGGAAACGAAGTGCATAAAACCGTCAACAGAGTTCTTCAAATCGAACCCTACTTCGGAAACCCAAACTGGGAAGTTTGAAGTACGTGCTAAAAAAACCGAGTCACGATCGTCGTTTTTCGAAAGTTTTGTGAGGAATGACAAGGCTTGATGATTTAGAATATTATTTCTAAGAAACGGAGAGCATAAAACCGTCAACAGAGTTCTTCAAATCGAACCCTACTTCGGAAACCAAAATCTGGGAAGTTTGAAGTACGTGCTTCAACAGAGTTCTTCAAATCGAACCCTACTTCGGAAACCAAAATCTGGGAAGTTTGAAGTACGTGCTTAAAAAATCGAGTCACGATCGTCGTTTTTCAAAAGTTTTTTGAGGAATGATAAGGCTCGATGATGTATCATATTATTTCTAAGAAACAGAGTGCATAAAACTGTCAACAGAGTTCTTCAAATCGAACCCTATTTGGAAACCCAAATCGTGGAAGTTTGAAGTACGTGCTAAAAAAACCGAGTCACGATCGTCGTTTTTCGAAGGTTTTGTGAGGAATGATAAGG
>NW_019272718.1:0-13104 GCF_002738345.1 Cucurbita maxima
ACAGTAAAAGAGTTCTTCAAATTGAACCCTTCTTCGGAAACCCAAAGAGGGAAGTTTGTAGTACGTGCTAAAAAAACCGAGTCACGGTCGACGTTTGTCTAAAGTTTTGTGAGGAATGATAAGGCTTCATGATTTAGAATATTATTTCTACGAAACGAAGTGAACAAAACAGTAAAAGAGTTCTTTAAATGGAACCCTTCTTCGGAAACCCAAAAAGGGAAGTTTGTAGTACGTGCTAAAAAAAAACGAGTCACGGTCGACGTTTGTCGAAATTTTTGTGAGGAATGATAAGGCTTGATGATTTAGAATATTATTTCTAAGAAACGGAGTGCGTAAAAAAATAAAAGAGTTCTTCAAATGGAACCCTTCTTTGGAAACTTAAACAGGGATGTTTGTAGTTGGTGCTAAAAAAACGAGTCACGGTCGACGTTTGTCGAATGTTTTGTGAGGAATGATAAGTATTGATGATTTAGAATATTATTTCTACGAAAGGGAGTGCACAAAACAGTAAAAGAGTTCTTCAAATGGAATCCTTCTTCGGAAACCCAAACAGGAAAGTTTGTAGTACCTGCTAAAAAAACCGAGTTACAAATGGAATCCTTCTTCGGAAACCCAAACAGGAAAGTTTGTAGTACCTGCTAAAAAAACCGAGTTACGGTCGACGTTTGCCGAAATTTTTGTGAGGAATGATAAGGCTTGATGATTTAGAATATTATTTCTAAGAAACGGAGTGCGTAAAAAAATAAAAGAGTTCTTCAAATGGAACCCTTCTTTGGAAACTTAAACAGGGATGTTTGTAGTACGTGCTAAAAAAACCGAGTCACGGTCGACGTTTGTTGAATGTTTTGTGAGGAATGATAAGACTTGATGATTTAGAATATTATTTCTACGAAAGGGAGTGCACAAAACAGTAAAAGAGTTCTTCAAATGGAACCCTTCTTCGGAAACCCAAACAGGAAAGTTTGTAGTACCTGCTAAAAAAACCGAGTTACGGTCGACGTTTGTCGAAATTTTTGTGAGGAATGATAAGGCTTGATGATTTAGAATATTATTTCTAAGAAACGGAGTGCGTAAAAAGATAAAAGAGTTCTTCAAATGGAACCCTTCTTTGGAAACATAAACAGGAAAGTTTGTAGTACGTGCTAAAAAAACCGAGTCACGGTCGACGTTTGTCGAATGTTTTGTGAGGAATAATAAGACTTGATTATTTAGAATATTATTTCTACGAAAGGGAGTGCACAAAATGTTTTGTGAGGAATAATAAGACTTGATTATTTAGAATATTATTTCTACGAAAGGGAGTGCACAAAACAGTAAGAGAGTTCTTCAAATGGAACCCTTCTTCGGAAACCCAAACAGGAAAGTTTGTAGTACCTGCTAAAAAAACCGAGTTACGGTCGACGTTTGTCGAAATTTTTGTGAGGAATGATAAGGCTTGATGATTTAGAATATTATTTCTAAGAAACGGAGTGCGTAAAAAAATAAAAGAGTTCTTCAAATGGAACCCTTCTTTGGAAACTTAAACAGGAAAGTTTGTAGTACGTGCTAAAAAAACCGAGTCACGGTCGACGTTTGTCGAATGTTTTGTGAGGAATGATAAGACTTGATGATTTAGAATATTATTTCTACGAAAGGGAGTGCACAAAACAGTAAGAGAGTTCTTCAAATGGAACCCTTCTTCGGAAACCCAAACAGGAAAGTTTGTAGTACCTGCTAAAAACACCGAGTTACGGTCGACGTTTGTCGAAATTTTTGTGAGGAATGATAAGGCTTGATGATTTAGAATATTATTTCTAAGAAACGGAGTGCGTAAAAAAATAAAAGAGTTCTTCAAATGGAACCCTTCTTTGGAAACTTAAACAGGGAAGTTTGTAGTACGTGCTAAAAAAACCGAGTCACGGTCGACGTTTGTCGAATGTTTTGTGAGGAATGATAAGACTTGATGATTTAGAATATTATTTCTACGAAAGGGAGTGCACAAAACAGTAAAAGAGTTCTTCAAATGGAACCCTTCTTCGGAAACCCAAACAGGAAAGTTTGTAGTACCTGCTAAAAAAACCGAGTTACGGTCGACGTTTGTCGAAATTTTTGTGAGGAATGATAAGGCTTGATGATTTAGAATATTATTTCTAAGAAACGGAGTGCGTAAAAAAATAAAAGAGTTCTTCAAATGGAACCCTTCTTTGGAAACTTAAACAGGGAAGTTTGTAGTACGTGCTAAAAAAACCGAGTCACGGTCGACGTTTGTCGAATGTTTTGTGAGGAATGATAAGACTTGATGATTTAGAATATTATTTCTACGAAAGGGAGTGCACAAAACAGTAAAAGAGTTCTTCAAATGGAACCCTTCTTCGGAAACCCAAACAGGAAAGTTTGTAGTACCTGCTAAAAAAACCGAGTTACGGTCGACGTTTGTCGAAATTTTTGTGAGGAATGATAAGGCTTGATGATTTAGAATATTATTTCTAAGAAACGGAGTGCGTAAAAAAATAAAAGAGTTCTTCAAATGGAACCCTTCTTTGGAAACTTAAACAGGGAAGTTTGTAGTACGTGCTAAAAAAACCGAGTCACGGTCGACGTTTGTCGAATGTTTTGTGAGGAATGATAAGACTTGATGATTTAGAATATTATTTCTACGAAAGGGAGTGCACAAAACAGTAAAAGAGTTCTTCAAATGGAACCCTTCTTCGGAAACCCAAACAGGAAAGTTTGTAGTACCTGCTAAAAAAACCGAGTTACGGTCGACGTTTGTCGAAATTTTTGTGAGGAATGATAAGGCTTGATGATTTAGAATATTATTTCTAAGAAACGGAGTGCGTAAAAAAATAAAAGAGTTCTTCAAATGGAACCCTTCTTTGGAAACTTAAACAGGGAAGTTTGTAGTACGTGCTAAAAAAACCGAGTCACGGTCGACGTTTGTCGAATGTTTTGTGAGGAATGATAAGACTTGATGATTTAGAATATTATTTCTACGAAAGGGAGTGCACAAAACAGTAAAAGAGTTCTTCAAATGGAACCCTTCTTCGGAAACCCAAACAGGAAAGTTTGTAGTACCTGCTAAAAAAACCGAGTTACGGTCGACGTTTGTCGAAATTTTTGTGAGGAATGATAAGGCTTGATGATTTAGAATATTATTTCTAAGAAACGGAGTGCGTAAAAAAATAAAAGAGTTCTTCAAATGGAACCCTTCTTTGGAAACTTAAACAGGGAAGTTTGTAGTACGTGCTAAAAAAACCGAGTCACGGTCGACGTTTGTCGAATGTTTTGTGAGGAATGATAAGACTTGATGATTTAGAATATTATTTCTACGAAAGGGAGTGCACAAAACAGTAAAAGAGTTCTTCAAATGGAACCCTTCTTCGGAAACCCAAACAGGAAAGTTTGTAGTACCTGCTAAAAAAACCGAGTTACGGTCGACGTTTGTCGAAATTTTTGTGAGGAATGATAAGGCTTGATGATTTAGAATATTATTTCTAAGAAACGGAGTGCGTAAAAAAATAAAAGAGTTCTTCAAATGGAACCCTTCTTTGGAAACTTAAACAGGGAAGTTTGTAGTACGTGCTAAAAAAACCGAGTCACGGTCGACGTTTGTCGAATGTTTTGTGAGGAATGATAAGACTTGATGATTTAGAATATTATTTCTACGAAAGGGAGTGCACAAAACAGTAAAAGAGTTCTTCAAATGGAACCCTTCTTCGGAAACCCAAACAGGAAAGTTTGTAGTACCTGCTAAAAAAACCGAGTTACGGTCGACGTTTGTCGAAATTTTTGTGAGGAATGATAAGGCTTGATGATTTAGAATATTATTTCTAAGAAACGGAGTGCGTAAAAAAATAAAAGAGTTCTTCAAATGGAACCCTTCTTTGGAAACTTAAACAGGGAAGTTTGTAGTACGTGCTAAAAAAACCGAGTCACGGTCGACGTTTGTCGAATGTTTTGTGAGGAATGATAAGACTTGATGATTTAGAATATTATTTCTACGAAAGGGAGTGCACAAAACAGTAAAAGAGTTCTTCAAATGGAACCCTTCTTCGGAAACCCAAACAGGAAAGTTTGTAGTACCTGCTAAAAAAACCGAGTTACGGTCGACGTTTGTCGAAATTTTTGTGAGGAATGATAAGGCTTGATGATTTAGAATATTATTTCTAAGAAACGGAGTGCGTAAAAAAATAAAAGAGTTCTTCAAATGGAACCCTTCTTTGGAAACTTAAACAGGGAAGTTTGTAGTACGTGCTAAAAAAACCGAGTCACGGTCGACGTTTGTCGAATGTTTTGTGAGGAATGATAAGACTTGATGATTTAGAATATTATTTCTACGAAAGGGAGTGCACAAAACAGTAAAAGAGTTCTTCAAATGGAACCCTTCTTCGGAAACCCAAACAGGAAAGTTTGTAGTACCTGCTAAAAAAACCGAGTTACGGTCGACGTTTGTCGAAATTTTTGTGAGGAATGATAAGGCTTGATGATTTAGAATATTATTTCTAAGAAACGGAGTGCGTAAAAAAATAAAAGAGTTCTTCAAATGGAACCCTTCTTTGGAAACTTAAACAGGGAAGTTTGTAGTACGTGCTAAAAAAACCGAGTCACGGTCGACGTTTGTCGAATGTTTTGTGAGGAATGATAAGACTTGATGATTTAGAATATTATTTCTACGAAAGGGAGTGCACAAAACAGTAAAAGAGTTCTTCAAATGGAACCCTTCTTCGGAAACCCAAACAGGAAAGTTTGTAGTACCTGCTAAAAAAACCGAGTTACGGTCGACGTTTGTCGAAATTTTTGTGAGGAATGATAAGGCTTGATGATTTAGAATATTATTTCTAAGAAACGGAGTGCGTAAAAAAATAAAAGAGTTCTTCAAATGGAACCCTTCTTTGGAAACTTAAACAGGGAAGTTTGTAGTACGTGCTAAAAAAACCGAGTCACGGTCGACGTTTGTCGAATGTTTTGTGAGGAATGATAAGACTTGATGATTTAGAATATTATTTCTACGAAAGGGAGTGCACAAAACAGTAAAAGAGTTCTTCAAATGGAACCCTTCTTCGGAAACCCAAACAGGAAAGTTTGTAGTACCTGCTAAAAAAACCGAGTTACGGTCGACGTTTGTCGAAATTTTTGTGAGGAATGATAAGGCTTGATGATTTAGAATATTATTTCTAAGAAACGGAGTGCGTAAAAAAATAAAAGAGTTCTTCAAATGGAACCCTTCTTTGGAAACTTAAACAGGGAAGTTTGTAGTACGTGCTAAAAAAACCGAGTCACGGTCGACGTTTGTCGAATGTTTTGTGAGGAATGATAAGACTTGATGATTTAGAATATTATTTCTACGAAAGGGAGTGCACAAAACAGTAAAAGAGTTCTTCAAATGGAACCCTTCTTCGGAAACCCAAACAGGAAAGTTTGTAGTACCTGCTAAAAAAACCGAGTTACGGTCGACGTTTGTCGAAATTTTTGTGAGGAATGATAAGGCTTGATGATTTAGAATATTATTTCTAAGAAACGGAGTGCGTAAAAAAATAAAAGAGTTCTTCAAATGGAACCCTTCTTTGGAAACTTAAACAGGGAAGTTTGTAGTACGTGCTAAAAAAACCGAGTCACGGTCGACGTTTGTCGAATGTTTTGTGAGGAATGATAAGACTTGATGATTTAGAATATTATTTCTACGAAAGGGAGTGCACAAAACAGTAAAAGAGTTCTTCAAATGGAACCCTTCTTCGGAAACCCAAACAGGAAAGTTTGTAGTACCTGCTAAAAAAACCGAGTTACGGTCGACGTTTGTCGAAATTTTTGTGAGGAATGATAAGGCTTGATGATTTAGAATATTATTTCTAAGAAACGGAGTGCGTAAAAAAATAAAAGAGTTCTTCAAATGGAACCCTTCTTTGGAAACTTAAACAGGGAAGTTTGTAGTACGTGCTAAAAAAACCGAGTCACGGTCGACGTTTGTCGAATGTTTTGTGAGGAATGATAAGACTTGATGATTTAGAATATTATTTCTACGAAAGGGAGTGCACAAAACAGTAAAAGAGTTCTTCAAATGGAACCCTTCTTCGGAAACCCAAACAGGAAAGTTTGTAGTACCTGCTAAAAAAACCGAGTTACGGTCGACGTTTGTCGAAATTTTTGTGAGGAATGATAAGGCTTGATGATTTAGAATATTATTTCTAAGAAACGGAGTGCGTAAAAAAATAAAAGAGTTCTTCAAATGGAACCCTTCTTTGGAAACTTAAACAGGGAAGTTTGTAGTACGTGCTAAAAAAACCGAGTCACGGTCGACGTTTGTCGAATGTTTTGTGAGGAATGATAAGACTTGATGATTTAGAATATTATTTCTACGAAAGGGAGTGCACAAAACAGTAAAAGAGTTCTTCAAATGGAACCCTTCTTCGGAAACCCAAACAGGAAAGTTTGTAGTACCTGCTAAAAAAACCGAGTTACGGTCGACGTTTGTCGAAATTTTTGTGAGGAATGATAAGGCTTGATGATTTAGAATATTATTTCTAAGAAACGGAGTGCGTAAAAAAATAAAAGAGTTCTTCAAATGGAACCCTTCTTTGGAAACTTAAACAGGGAAGTTTGTAGTACGTGCTAAAAAAACCGAGTCACGGTCGACGTTTGTCGAATGTTTTGTGAGGAATGATAAGACTTGATGATTTAGAATATTATTTCTACGAAAGGGAGTGCACAAAACAGTAAAAGAGTTCTTCAAATGGAACCCTTCTTCGGAAACCCAAACAGGAAAGTTTGTAGTACCTGCTAAAAAAACCGAGTTACGGTCGACGTTTGTCGAAATTTTTGTGAGGAATGATAAGGCTTGATGATTTAGAATATTATTTCTAAGAAACGGAGTGCGTAAAAAAATAAAAGAGTTCTTCAAATGGAACCCTTCTTTGGAAACTTAAACAGGGAAGTTTGTAGTACGTGCTAAAAAAAACCGAGTCACGGTCGACGTTTGTCGAAATTTTTGTGAGGAATGATAAGGCTTGATGATTTAGAATATTATTTCTAAGAAACGGAGTGCGTAAAAAAATAAAAGAGTTCTTCAAATGGAACCCTTCTTTGGAAACTTAAACAGGGAAGTTTGTAGTACGTGCTAAAAAAACCGAGTCACGGTCGACGTTTCTCGAAAGATTTGTGAGGAATGATAAGGCTTGAGGATTTTGAATATTATTAATACGAAACAGAGTGTCAAAAACAGTAAAAGAGTTCTTCAAATGGAACTCTTCTTCGGAAACCCAAAAAGGGAAGTTTGTAGTACGTGCTAAAAAAAACCGAGTCACGGTCGACGTTTGTCGAAATTTTTGTGAGGAATGATAAGGCTTGATGATTTAGAATATTATTTCTAAGAAACGGAGTGCGTAAAAAAATAAAAGAGTTCTTCAAATGGAACCCTTCTTTGGAAACTTAAATAGGGAAGTTTGTAGTACGTGCTAAAAAAACCGAGTCACGGTCGACGTTTCTCGAAAGATTTGTGAGGAATGATAAGGCTTGAGGATTTTGAATATTATTAATACGAAACAGAGTGTCAAAAACAGTAAAAGAGTTCTTCAAATGGAACTCTTCTTCGGAAACCCAAAAAGGGAAGTTTGTAGTACGTGCTAAAAAAAACCGAGTCACGGTCGACGTTTGTCGAAATTTTTGTGAGGAATGATAAGGCTTGATGATTTAGAATATTATTTCTAAGAAACGGAGTGCGTAAAAAAATAAAAGAGTTCTTCAAATGGAACCCTTCTTTGGAAACTTAAATAGGGAAGTTTGTAGTACGTGCTAAAAAAACCGAGTCACGGTCGACGTTTCTCGAAAGATTTGTGAGGAATGATAAGGCTTGAGGATTTTGAATATTATTAATACGAAACAGAGTGTCAAAAACAGTAAAAGAGTTCTTCAAATGGAACTCTTCTTCGGAAACCCAAAAAGGGAAGTTTGTAGTACGTGCTAAAAAAAACCGAGTCACGGTCGACGTTTGTCGAAATTTTTGTGAGGAATGATAAGGCTTGATGATTTAGAATATTATTTCTAAGAAACGGAGTGCGTAAAAAAATAAAAGAGTTCTTCAAATGGAACCCTTCTTTGGAAACTTAAATAGGGAAGTTTGTAGTACGTGCTAAAAAAACCGAGTCACGGTCGACGTTTCTCGAAAGATTTGTGAGGAATGATAAGGCTTGAGGATTTTGAATATTATTAATACGAAACAGAGTGTCAAAAACAGTAAAAGAGTTCTTCAAATGGAACTCTTCTTCGGAAACCCAAAAAGGGAAGTTTGTAGTACGTGCTAAAAAAAACCGAGTCACGGTCGACGTTTGTCGAAATTTTTGTGAGGAATGATAAGGCTTGATGATTTAGAATATTATTTCTAAGAAACGGAGTGCGTAAAAAAATAAAAGAGTTCTTCAAATGGAACCCTTCTTTGGAAACTTAAATAGGGAAGTTTGTAGTACGTGCTAAAAAAACCGAGTCACGGTCGACGTTTCTCGAAAGATTTGTGAGGAATGATAAGGCTTGAGGATTTTGAATATTATTAATACGAAACAGAGTGTCAAAAACAGTAAAAGAGTTCTTCAAATGGAACTCTTCTTCGGAAACCCAAAAAGGGAAGTTTGTAGTACGTGCTAAAAAAAACCGAGTCACGGTCGACGTTTGTCGAAATTTTTGTGAGGAATGATAAGGCTTGATGATTTAGAATATTATTTCTAAGAAACGGAGTGCGTAAAAAAATAAAAGAGTTCTTCAAATGGAACCCTTCTTTGGAAACTTAAACAGGGAAGTTTGTAGTACGTGCTAAAAAAACCGAGTCACGGTCGACGTTTCTCGAAAGATTTGTGAGGAATGATAAGGCTTGATGATTTAGAATATTATTAATACGAAACAGAGTGTCAAAAACAGTAAAAGAGTTCTTTAAATGGAACCCTTCTTCGGAAACCCAAAAAGGGAAGTTTGTAGTACGTGCTAAAAAAAACCGAGTCACGGTCGACGTTTGTCGAAATTTTTGTGAGGAATGATAAGGCTTGATGATTTAGAATATTATTTCTAAGAAACGGAGTGCGTAAAAAAATAAAAGAGTTCTTCAAATGGAACCCTTCTTTGGAAACTTAAATAGGGAAGTTTGTAGTACGTGCTAAAAAAACCGAGTCACGGTCGACGTTTCTCGAAAGATTTGTGAGGAATGATAAGGCTTGAGGATTTTGAATATTATTAATACGAAACAGAGTGTCAAAAACAGTAAAAGAGTTCTTCAAATGGAACTCTTCTTCGGAAACCCAAAAAGGGAAGTTTGTAGTACGTGCTAAAAAAAACCGAGTCACGGTCGACGTTTGTCGAAATTTTTGTGAGGAATGATAAGGCTTGATGATTTAGAATATTATTTCTAAGAAACGGAGTGCGTAAAAAAATAAAAGAGTTCTTCAAATGGAACCCTTCTTTGGAAACTTAAACAGGGAAGTTTGTAGTACGTGCTAAAAAAACCGAGTCACGGTCGACGTTTCTCGAAAGATTTGTGAGGAATGATAAGGCTTGAGGATTTTGAATATTATTAATACGAAACAGAGTGTCAAAAACAGTAAAAGAGTTCTTCAAATGGAACTCTTCTTCGGAAACCCAAAAAGGGAAGTTTGTAGTACGTGTTAAAAAAACCGAGTCACGGTCGACGTTTGTCGAATGTTTTGTGAGGAATGATAAGACTTGATGATTTAGAATATTATTTCTAAGAAACGGAGTGCGAAAAAAATAAAAGAGTTCTTCAAATGGAACCCTTCTTTGGAAACTTAAACAGGGAAGTTTGTAGTACGTGCTAAAAAAAACCCAGTCACAGTCGACGTTTGTCGAATGTTTTGTGAGGAATGATAAGACTTGATGATTTAGAATATTATTTCTACGAAAGGGAGTGCACAAAACAGTAAAAGAGTTCTTCAAATGGAACCCTTCTTCGGAAACCCAAACAGGAAAGTTTGTAGTACCTGCTAAAAAAACCGAGTTACGATCGACGTTTGTCGAAATTTTTGTGAGGAATGATAAGGCTTGATGATTTAGAATATTATTTCTAAGAAACGGAGTGCGTAAAAAAATAAAAGAGTTTTTCAAATGGAACCCTTCTTTGGAAACTTAAACAGGGAAGTTTGTAGTACGTGCTAAAAAAACCGAGTCACGGTCGACGTTTGTCGAATGTTTTGTAAGGAATGATAAGACTTGATGATTTAGAATATTATTTCTACGAAAGGGAGTGCACAAAACAGTAAAAGAGTTCTTCAAATGGAACCCTTCTTCGGAAACCCAAACAGGAAAGTTTGTAGTACCTGCTAAAAAAACCGAGTTACGGTCGACGTTTGTCGAAATTTTTGTGAGGAATGATAAGGCTTGATGATTTAGAATATTATTTCTAAGAAACGGAGTGCGTAAAAAAATAAAAGAGTTCTTCAAATGGAACCCTTCTTTGGAAACTTAAACAGGAAAGTTTGTAGTACGTGCTAAAAAAACCGAGTCACGGTCGACGTTTGTCGAATGTTTTGTGAGGAATGATAAGACTTCATGATTTAGAATATTATTTCTACGAAAGGGAGTGAACAAAACAGTAAAAGAGTTCTTCAAATGGAACCCTTCTTCGGAAACCCAAAAAGGGAAGTTTGTAGTACTACTAAAAAAAACCGAGTCACGGATGGAACCCTTCTTCGGAAACCCAAAAAGGGAAGTTTGTAGTACTACTAAAAAAAACCGAGTCACGGTCGACACCCTTCTTCGGAAACCCAAAAAGGGAAGTTTGTAGTACTACTAAAAAAAACCGAGTCACGGTCGACGTTTCTCGAAAGATTTGTGAGGAATTATAAGGCTTTAGGATTTTGAATATTATTAATACGAAACGGAGTGTCAAAAAAAGTAAAAGAGTTCTTCAAATGGAACCCTTCTTCGGAAACCCAAACAGGGAAGTTTGTAGTACGTGCGAAAAAAAACCGAGTCACGGTCGACGTTTCTCGAAAGATTTGTGAGGAATGATAAGACTTCATGATTTAGAATATTATTTCTACGAAAGGGAGTGCACAAAACAGTAAAAGAGTTCTTCAAATGGAACCCTTCTTTGGAAACTTAAACAGGAAAGTTTGTAGTACCTGCTAAAAAAACCGAGTCACGGTCGACGTTTCTCGAAAGATTTGTGAGGAATGATAAGACTTCATGATTTAGAATATTATTTCTACGAAAGGGAGTGCACAAAACAGTAAAAGAGTTCTTCAAATGGAACCCTTCTTCGGAAACCCAAAAAGGGAAGTTTGTAGTACTACTAAAAAAAACCGAGTCACGGTCGACGTTTCTCGAAAGATTTGTGAGGAATGATAAGGCTTTAGGATTTTGAATATTATTAATACGAAACGGAGTGTCAAAAAAAGTAAAAGAGTTCTTCAAATGGAACCCTTCTTCGGAAACCCAAACAGGGAAGTTTGTAGTACCTGCTAAAAAAACCGAGTTACGGTCGACGTTTGTCGAAATTTTTGTGAGGAATGATAAGGCTTGATGATTTAGAATATTATTTCTAAGAAACGGAGTGCGTAAAAAAATAAAAGAGTTCTTCAAATGGAACCCTTCTTTGGAAACTTAAACAGGGAAGTTTGTAGTACGTGCTAAAAAAACCGAGTCACGGTCGACGTTTGTCGAATGTTTTGTGAGGAATGATAAGACTTGATGATTTAGAATATTATTTCTACGAAAGGGAGTGCACAAAACAGTAAAAGAGTTCTTCAAATGGAACCCTTCTTCGGAAACCCAAAAAGGGAAGTTTGTAGTACTACTAAAAAAAACCGAGTCACGGTCGACATTTCTCGAAAGATTTGTGAGGAATGATAAGGCTTTAGGATTTTGAATATTATTAATACGAAACGGAGTGTCAAAAAAAGTAAAAGAGTTCTTCAAATGGAACCCTTCTTCGGAAACCCAAACAGGGAAGTTTGTAGTACGTGCTAAAAAAATCGAGTCACGGTCGACGTTTGTCGAATGTTTTGTGAGGAATGATAAGACTTGATGATTTAGAATATTATTTCTACGAAAGGGAGTGCACAAAACAGTAAAAGAGTTCTTCAAATGGAACCCTTCTTCGGAAACCCAAACAGGAAAGTTTGTAGTACCTGCTAAAAAAACCGAGTTACGGTCGACGTTTGTCGAAATTTTTGTGAGGAATGATAATGCTTGATGATTTAGAATATTATTTCTAAGAAACGGAGTGCGTAAAAAAATAAAAGAGTTCTTCAAATGGAACCCTTCTTTGGAAACTTAAACAGGGAAGTTTGTAGTACGTGCTAAAAAAACCGAGTCACGGTCGACGTTTGTCCAATGTTTTGTGAGGAATGATAAGACTTGATGATTTAGAATATTATTTCTACGAAAGGGAGTGCACAAAACAGTAAAAGAGTTCTTCAAATGGAACCCTTTTTCGGAAACCCAAACAGGAAAGTTTGTAGTACCTTCTAAAAAAACCGAGTTACGGTCGACGTTTGTCGAAATTTTTGTGAGGAATGATAAGGCTTGATGATTTAGAATATAATTTCTAAGAAACGGAGTGCGAAAAAAATAAAAGAGTTCTTCAAATGGAACCCTTCTTTGGAAACTTAAACAGGGAAGTTTGTAGTACGTGCTAAAAAAAACCCAGTCACAGTCGACGTTTGTCGAATGTTTTGTGAGGAATGATAAGACTTGATGATTTAGAATATTATTTCTACGAAAGGGAGTGCACAAAACAGTAAAAGAGTTCTTCAAATGGAACCCTTCTTCAAAAACCCAAACAGGAAAGTTTGTAGTACCTGCTAAAAAAACCGAGTTACGGTCGACGTTTGTCGAAATTTTTGTGAGGAATGATAAGGCTTGATGATTTAGAATATTATTTCTAAGAAACGGAGTGCGTAAAAAAATAAAAGAGTTCTTCAAATGGAACCCTTCTTTGGAAACTTAAACAGGGAAGTTTGTAGTACGTGCTAAAAAAACCGAGTCACGGTCGACGTTTGTCTAATGTTTTGTGAGGAATGATAAGACTTGATGATTTAGAATATTATTTCTACGAAAGGGAGTGCACAAAACAGTAAAAGAGTTCTTCAAATGGAACCCTTCTTCGGAAACCCAAACAGGAAAGTTTGT
>NW_019272719.1:0-255 GCF_002738345.1 Cucurbita maxima
AATCGATTTTAAGCACTCTTTTACTGTTTTATGCACTCCGTTTCTTCCAAATTCTATTCTAAATCATTATGCTCGATCACTCCCAAAAGGAATTTCGGAAAACGGGGACCGCTACTCAGTTTTTTTATCAGGTGGCGAAATCGTCCTGGATTATGGTTCACAAAATAGGGCTTCGATTTTAAGCACTATTTTACTGTTTTTCCACACTCCGTTTATTCGACATTCTACTCTAAACCATCAATACTAAACATTCCA
>NW_019272719.1:321-576 GCF_002738345.1 Cucurbita maxima
GTAACGTCCAAGGTTAGGGAATCGATTTTAAGCACTCTTTTACTGTTTTATGCACTCCGTTTCTTCCAAATTCTATTATAAATCATTATGCTCGATCACTCCCAAAAGGAATTTCGGAAAACGTCGATCGCTACTCACTTTTTTTAGCAGGTGGTGAAAACGTCCTGGATTATGGTTCACAAAATAGGGCTTCGATTTTAGGCACTCTTTTACTGTTTTTCCACACTCCGTTTATTCGACATTCTATTCTAAATA
>NW_019272719.1:677-1458 GCF_002738345.1 Cucurbita maxima
CGATTTTAAGCACTCTTTTACTGTTTTATGCACTCCGTTTCTTCCAAATTCTATTATAAATCATTATGCTCGATCACTCCCAAAAGGAATTTCGGAAAACGGGGACCGCTACTCAGTTTTTTTAGCATGTGGCGAAATCGTCCTGGATTATGGTTCACAAAATCGGGCTTCGATTTTAAGCACTATTTTACTGTTCTTCCACACTCCGTTTATTCGACATTTTACTCTAAACCATCAATACTAAACATTGCACACAAAAGTTTCGAGAAACGTCGACCGTGACGCGGTTTTTTTAGCACGTACTTGTAACGTCCAAGGTTA
Source organism: Cucurbita maxima (assembly GCF_002738345.1). NCBI lineage: Eukaryota > Viridiplantae > Streptophyta > Magnoliopsida > Cucurbitales > Cucurbitaceae > Cucurbita > Cucurbita maxima. The sequence goes on from NW_019272719.1 coordinate 999, forward strand.
GGGAATCGATTTTAAGCACTCTTTTACTNGTTTCTTCCAAATTCTATTATAAATCATTATGCTCGATCACTCCCAAAAGGAATTTCGAAAAACGTCGACCGCTACTCACTTTTTTTAGCAGGTGGCGAAATCGTCCTGGATTATGGTTCACAAAATCGGGCTTCGATTTTAAGCACTATTTTACTGTTCTTCCACACTCCGTTTATTCGACATTCTACTCTAAACCATCAATACTAAACATTCCACACAAAAGTTTCGAGAAACGTCGACCGTGGGGCGGTTTTTTTAGCACGTACTTGTAACGTCCAAGGTTAGGGAATCGATTTTAAGCAATCTTTTACTGTTTTATGCACTCCGTTTCTTCCAAATTCTATTCTAAATCATTATGCTCGATCACTCCCAAAAGAAATTTCGGAAAACGGGGACCGCTACTCAGTTTTTTTAGCAGGTGGCGAAATCG
>NW_019272719.1:1590-2561 GCF_002738345.1 Cucurbita maxima
CACTCCGTTTCTTCGACATTCTATACTAAATATCAAATACTAAACATTCCACACAAAAGTTTCGAGAAACGACGACCGTGACGCGGTTTTTTTAACACGTACTTGTAGCGTCCAAGGTTAGGGAATCAATTTTAAGCACTCTTTTACTATTTTATGCACTCTGTTTCTTCCAAATTCTATTATAAATCATTATGCTCGATCACTCCCAAAAGGAATTTCGAAAAACGTCGACCGCTACTCACTTTTTTTAGCAGGTGGCGAAATAGTCCTGGATTATGGTTCACAAAATAGGGCTTCGATTTTAAGCACTATTTTACTTTTTTTCCACACTCCGTTTATTCGACATTCTATTCTAAATATCAAATACTAAACATTCCACACAAAAGTTTCGAGAAACGTCGACCGTGACGCAGTTTTTTTAGCACGTACTTGTAACGTCCAAGGTTAGGGAATCGATTTTACGCACTCTTTTACAGTTTTATGCACTCCGTTTCTTCCAAATTCTATTATAAATCATTATGCTCGATCACTCCCAAAAGGAATTTCGAAAAACGTCGACCGCTACTAACTTTTTTTAGCAGGTGGCGAAATCGTCCTGGATTATGGTTCACAAAATAGGGCTTCGATTTTAAGCACTTTTTTACTGTTTTTCCACATTCCGTTTATTCGACATTCTACTCTAAACCATCAATACTAAACATTCCACACAAAAGTTTCGAGAAACGTCAACCGTGACGCGGTTTTTTTAGCACGTACTTGTAACGTCCAAGGTTAGGGAATCGATTTTAAGCACTCTTTTACTGTTTTATGCACTCCGTTTCTTCCAAATTCTATTATAAATCAATATGCTCGATCACTCCCAAAAAAAATTTCGGAAAACGTCGACCGCTACTCACTTTTTTAAGCAGGTGGTGAAAACGTCCTGGATTATGGTTAACAAAATAGGGCTTCGATTTTAGGCACTCTTTTAC
>NW_019272719.1:3027-3249 GCF_002738345.1 Cucurbita maxima
AAAAGTTTCGAGAAACGACGACCGTGACGCGGTTTTTTTAACACGTACTTGTAGCGTCCAAGGTTAGGGAATCGATTTTAAGCACTCTTTTATTATTTTATGCACTCCGTTTCTTCCAAATTCTATTCTAAATCATTATGCTCGATCACTCCCAAAAGGAATTTCGGAAAACGTGGACCGCTACTCACTTTTTTTAGCAGGTGGCGAAATCGTCCTGGATTA
>NW_019272719.1:3288-6486 GCF_002738345.1 Cucurbita maxima
ACTGTTTTTCCACACTCCGTTTATTCGACATTCTACTCTAAACCATCAATACGAAACATTCCACACAAAAGTTTCGAGAAACGTCGACCGTGACGCGGTTTTTTTAGCACGTACTTGTAACGTCCAAAGTTAGGGAATCGATTTTAAGCACTCTTTTACTATTTTATGCACTCTGTTTCTTCCAAATTCTATTACAAATCATTATGCTCGATCACTCCCAAAAGGAATTTCGAAAAATGTCGACCGCTACTCACTTTTTTTAGCAGGTGGCGAAATCGTCCTGGATTATGGTTCACAAAATAGGGCTTCGATTTTAAGCACTATTTTACTGTTTTTCCACACTCCGTTTATTCGACATTCTACTCTAAACCATCAATACTAAACATTCAACACAAAAGTTTCGAGAAACGTCGACCGTGACGCGGTTTTTTTTGCACGTACTTGGAACGTTCAAGGTTAGGGAATCGATTTTAAGCACTCTTTTACTGTTTTATGCACTCCGTTTCTTCCAAATTCTATTATAAATCATTATGCTCGATCACTCCCAAAAGGAATTTCGAAAAACGTCTACCGCTACTCACTTTTTTTAGCAGGTGGTGAAAACGTCCTGGATTATTGTTCACAAAATAGGGCTTCGATTTTAGGCACTCTTTTACTAATTTTCCACACTCCGTTTATTCGACATTCTATTCTAAATCATCAATACTAAACATTCCACACAAAAGTTTCGAGAAACGTCGACCGTGACGCGGTTTTTTTAGCACGTACTTGTAACGTCCAAGGTTAGGGAATCGATTTTAAGCACTCTTTTACTGTTTTATGCACTCCGTTTCTTCCAAATTCTATTATAAATCATTATGCTCGATCACTCCCCAAAGGAATTTCGGAAAACGTCTACCGCTACTCACTTTTTTTAGCAGGTGGTGAAAACGTCCTGGATTATGGTTCATAAAATAGGGCTTCGATTTTAGGCACTCTTTTACTGTTTTTCCACACTCCGTTTATTCGACATTCTATTCTAAATATCAAATACGAAACATTCCACACAAAAGTTTCGAGAAACGTCGACCGTGACGCGGTTTTTTTAGCACGTACTTGTAACGTCCAAGGTTAGGGAATCAATTTTAAGCACTCTTTTACAGTTTTATGCACTCCGTTTCTTCCAAATTCTATTATAAATCATTATGCTCGATCACTCCCAAAAGGAATTTCGAAAAACGTCGACCGCTACTCACTTTTTTTAGCAGGTGGCGAAATCGTCCTGGATTATTGTTCACAAAATAGGGCTTCGATTTTAAGCACTCTTTTACTTTTTTTCCACACTCCATTTATTCGACATTCTTTTCTAAATCATTAATACTAAATATTCCATACAAAAGTTTCGAGAAACGTCGACTGGGACGCAGTTTTTTTAGCACGTACTTGTAACGTCCAAGGTTAGGGAATCGATTTTAAGCACTCTTTTACTTTTTTATGCACTCCGTTTCATCCAAATTCTATTCTAAATCGTTATGCTCGATCACTCCCAAAAGACTTTTTTATGCACTCCGTTTCATCCAAATTCTATTCTAAATCGTTATGCTCGATCACTCCCAAAAGGAATTTCGAAAAACGTCGACCGCTACTCAGTTTTTTTAGTAGGTAGCGAAAACGTCCTGGATTATGGTTCACAAAATAGGGCTTCGATTTTAAGCACTATTTTACTGTTTTTCCACACTTCGTTTATTCGACATTCTATTCTAAATATCAAATACTAAACATTCAACACAAAAGTTTCGAGAAACGTCGACCGTGACGCGGTTTTTTTAGCACGTACTTGTAACGTCCAAGGTTAGGGAATCGATTTTAAGCACTCTTTTACTGTTTTATGCTAGCCGTTTCTTCCAAATTCTATTCTAAATCATTATGCTCGATCACTCCCAAAAGGAATTTCAGAAAACGTCGACCGCTACTCACTTTTTTTAGCAGGTGGCGAAATCGTCCTGGATTATGGTTCACAAAATAGGGCTTCGATTTTTAAACACTCTTTTTTACTGTTTTTCCACACTCCGTTTATTCGACATTCTACTCTAAACCATCAATACTAAACATTCCACACAAAAGTTTCGAGAAACGTCGACCGTGACGCGGTTTTTTTAGCACGTACTTGTAACGTCCAAGGTTATGAATCGAGTTTAAGCACTCTTTTACTGTTTTATGCACTCCGTTTCTTTCAAATTCTATTCTAAATCATTATGCTCGAACACTCCCAAAAGGAATTTCGGAAAACGTCGACCGCTACTCAGTTTTTTAGAAGGTGGTGAAAATGTCCTGGATTATGGTTCACAAAATTGGGCTTCGATTTCTAGCACTCTTTTACTGTTTTTCCACACTCCGTTTATTCGACATTCTATTCTAAATCATCAATACTAAACATTCCACACAAAAGTTTCGAGAAACGTCGACCGTGACGCGGTTTTTTTAAAACGTACTTGTATCGTCCAAGGTTAGGGAATTGATTTTAAGCACTCTTTTACTGTTTTATGCACTCCGTTTCTTCCAAATTCTATTGTAAATCATTATGCTCGATCACTCCCAAAAGGAATTTCGGAAAACGTCCACCGCTACTCACTTTTTTTAGCAGGTGGCAAAATCGTCCTGGATTATGGTTCACAAAATAGGGCTTCGATTTTAAGCACTATTTTACTGTTTTTCCACACTCCGTTTATTCGACATTCTACTCTAAACCATCAATACTANNCGCGGTTTTTTTAGCACGTACTTGTAACGTCCAAGGTTAGGGAATCGATTTTAAGCACTCTTTTACTGTTTTATGCACTCCGTTTCTTCCAACTTCTATTCTAAATCATTATGCTCGATCACTCCCAGAAGAAATTTCGAAAAACGTCGACCGCTACTCAGTTTTTTTAGCAGGTGGTGAAAAAGTTCTGGATTATGGTTCACAAAATAGGGCTTCGATTTTAAGCACTCTTTTTTACTGTTTTTCCACACTCCGTCTATTCGATATTCTATTCTAAATCATCAATACTAAACATTCCACACAAAAGTTTCGAGAAACGTCGACCATGACGCGGTTCTTTTAGCACGTACTTGTAACGTCCAAGGTTAGGGAATCGATTTTAAGCACTCTTTTACTGTTTTATGCACTCCGTTTCTTCCAAATTCTATTCTAAATCATTATGCTCGATCACTCCCAAA
>NW_019272719.1:6641-11291 GCF_002738345.1 Cucurbita maxima
GACATTCTATTCTAAATCATCAATACTAAACATTGCACACAAATGTTTCGAGAAACGTCGACCGTGACGCGGTTTTTTTAGCACGTACTTGTAACGTCCAAGGTTAGGGAATCGATTTTAAGCACTCGTTTACTGTTTTATGCACTCCGTTTCTTCAAAATTCTATTATAGATCATTATGCTCGATCACTCCCAAAAGGAATTTCGAAAAACGTCAACCGCTACTCACTATTTTTAGCAGAAGGTGAAAACGTCCTGGATTATGGTTCGCAAAATAGGGCTTCGATTTTAAGCACTCTTTTTTACTGTTTTTCCACACTCCGTTTATTCGACATTCTACTCTAAACCATCAATACTAAACATTCCACACAAAAGTTTCGAGAAACGTCGATCGTGACGCGGTTTTTTTAGCACGTACTTGTAATGTCCAAGGTTAGGGAATCGATTTTAAGCACTCTTTTACTGTTTTATGCACTCCGTTTCTTCCAAATTCTATTCTAAATCATTATGCTCGATCACTCCCAACTGNGCACTCTTTTTTACTGTTTTTCCACACTCCGTTTATTCGACATTCTACTCTAAACCATCAATACTAAACATTCCACACAAAAGTTTCGAGAAACGTCGATCGTGACGCGGTTTTTTTAGCACGTACTCGTAATGTCCAAGGTTAGGGAATCGATTTTAAGCACTCTTTTAGTGTTTTATGCACTCCGTTTCTTCCAAATTCTATTCTAAATCATTATGCTCGATCACTCCCAAACGGAATTTCGAAAAACGTCGACCTTTACTCAGTTTTTTTAGCAGGTGGTGAAAACGTTCTGGATTATGGTTCACAAAATAGGGCTTCGATTTTAAGCACTCTTTTTTACTGTTTTTCCACACTCCGTTTATTCGACATTCTATTCTAAATCATCAATACTAAACATTCCACACAAAAGTTTCGAGAAACGTCGACCATGACGCGGTTTTTTTAGCACGTACTTGTAACGTCCAAGGTNAGGGAATCGATTTTAAGCACTCTTTTACTGTTTTATGCACTCCGTTTCTTCCAAATTCTATTCTAAATCATTATGCTCGATCACTCCCAAAAGGAATTTCGGAAAACGTCGACCGTTACTCACTTTTTTTAGCAGGTGGCGAAATCGTCCTGGATTATGGTTCACAAAATAGGGCTTCGATTTTTAAACACTCTTTTTTACTGTTTTTCCACACTCCGTTTATTCGACATTCTACTTTAAACCATCAATACTAAACATTCCACACAAAAGTTTCGAGAAACGTCGACCGTGACGCGGTTTTTTTAGCACGTACTTGTAACGTCGTGGTTAGGGAATCGAGTTTAAGCACTCTTTTACTGTTTTATGCACTCCGTTTCTTTCAAATTCTATTCTAAATCATTATGCTCGAACACTCCCCTTTTACTGTTTTATGCACTCCGTTTCTTTCAAATTCTATTCTAAATCATTATGCTCGAACACTCCCACAAGAAATTTCGGAAAACGTCGACCGCGACTCAGTTTTTTAGCAGGTGGTGAAAACGTCCTGGATTATGGTTCACAAAATTGGGCTTCGATTTTAAGCACTCTTTTACTGTTTTTCCACACTCCGTTTATTCGACATTCTATTCTAAATATCAAATACTAAACATTCCACACAAAAGTTTCGAGAAACGTCGACCGTGACGCGGTTTTTTTAGCACGTACTTGTAACGTCCAAGGTTAGGGAATCGATTTTAAGCACTCTTTTATTGTTTTATGCACTCCGTTTCTTCCAAATTCTATTCTAAATCATTATGCTCGATCACTCCCAACTGGAATTTCGAAAAATGCCGACCGCTACTCAGTTTTTTTTGCACGTGGTTAAAACATCCTGGATTATGGTTCACAAAATTTGGCTTCGATTTTAAGCACTCTTTTACTGTTTTTCCACACTCCGTTTATTCGACATTCTATTCTAAATATCAAATACTAAACATTCCACACAAAAGTTTCGAGAAACGTCGACCATGACGCGGTTTTTTTAGCACGTACTTGTAACGTCCAAGGTTAGGGAATCGATTTTAAGCACTCTTTTATTGTTTTATGCACTCCGTTTCTTCCAAATTCTATTGTAAATCATTATGCTCGATCACTCCCAAAAGGAATTTCGGAAAACGTCGACAGCTACTCAGTTTTTTAGCAGGTGGTGAAAACGTCCTGGATTATGGTTCACAAAATAGGGCTTCGATTTTAGGCACTCTTTTACTGTTTTTCCACACTCCGTTTATTCGACATTCTATTCTAAATATCAAATACTAAACATTCCACACAAAAGTTTCGAGAAACGTCGACCGTGACGCGGTTTTTTTAGCACGTACTTGTAACGTCCAAGGTTAGGGAATCGATTTTAAGCACTCTTTTACTGTTTTATGCACTCCGTTTCTTCCAAATTCTATTCTAAATCATTATGCTCGATCACTCCCAAAAGGAATTTTGGAAAACGGGGACCGCTACTCAGTTTTTTTAGCAGGTGGCGAAATCGTCCTGGATTATGGTTCACAAAATAGGGCTTCGATTTTAAGCACTATTTTACTGTTCTTCCACACTCTGTTTATTCGACATTCTACTCTAAACCATCAATACTAAACATTCCACACAAAAGTTTCGAGAAACGTCGACCGTGACGCGGTTTTTTTAGCACGTACTTGTAACGTCCAAGGTTAGGGAATCGATTTTAAGCACTCTTTTACTGTTTTATGCACTCCGTTTCTTCCAAATTCTATTCTAAATCATTATGCTCGATCACTCCCAAAAGAAATTTCGGAAAACGGGGACCGCTACTCAGTTTTTTTAGCAGGTGGCGAAATCGTCCTGGATTATGGTTCACAAAATAGGGCTTCGATTTTAAGCACTATTTTACTGTTTTTCCACACTCCGTTTATTCGACATTCTACTCTAAACCATCAATACTAAACATTCCACACAAAAGTTTCGAGAAACGTCGACCGTGACGCGGTTTTTTTAGCACGTATTTGTAACGTCCAAAGGTTAGGGAATCGATTTTAAGCACTCTTTTACTGTTTTATGCACTCCGTTTCTTCCAAATTCTATTCTAAATCATTATGCTCGATCACTCCCAAAAGAAATTTCGTAAAACGGGGACCGCTACTCAGTTTTTTTAGCAGGTGGCAAAATCGTCCTGTATTATGGTTCACAAAATAGGGCTTTGATTTTAAGCACTATTTTACTGTTTTTCCACACTCCGTTTATTCGACATTCTACTCTAAACCATCAATACTAAACATTCCACACAAAAGTTTCGAGAAACGTCGATCGTGACGCGGTTTTTTTAGCACGTACTGGTAACGTTCAAGGTTAGGGAATCGATTTTAAGCACTCTTTTACTATTTTATGCACTCTGTTTCTTCCAAATTCTATTATAAATCATTATGCTCGATCACTCCCAAAAGGAATTTTGGAAAACGTCGACCGCTACTCACTTTTTTTAGCAGCATTATGCTCGATCACTCCCAAAAGGAATTTTGGAAAACGTCGACCGCTACTCACTTTTTTTAGCAGCTGGTGAAAACGTCCTGGATTATTGTTCACAAAATATGGCTTCGATTTTAGGCACTCTTTTACTGTTTTTCCACACTCCGTTTCTTCGACATTCTATTCTAAATATCAAATACTAAACATTCCACACAAAAGTTTCGAGAAACGTCGACCGTGACGCGGTTTTTTTAGCACGTACTTGTAACGTCCAAGGTTAGGGAATCGATTTTAAGCACTCTTTTACTGTTTTATGCACTCCGTTTCTTCCAAATTCTATTCTAAATCATTATGCTCGATCACTCCCAGAAGGAATTTCGAAAAACGTCGACCGCTACTCAGTTTTTTTAGAAGGTGGTGAAAACGTTCTGGATTATGGTTCACAAAATAGGGCTTCGATTTTAAGCACTCTTTTTTACTGTTTTTCCACACTCCGTTTATTCGACATTCTACTCTAAACCATCAATACTAAACATTCCACACAAAAGTTTCGAGAAACGTCGACCGTGACGCGGTTTTTTTAGCACGTACTCGTAACGTCCAAGGTTAGGGAATCGATTTTAAGCACTCTTTTACTGTTTTATGCACTCCGTTTCTTCCAAATTCTATTCTAAATCATTATGCTCGATCACTCCCAAACGGAATTTCGAAAAACGTCGACCTTTACTCAGTTTTTTTAGCAGGTGGTGAAAACGTTCTGGATTATGGTTCACAAAATAGGGCTTCGATTTTAAGCACTCTTTTTTACTGTTTTTCCACACTCCGTTTATTCGACATTCTATTCTAAATCATCAATACTAAACATTCCACACAAAAGTTTCGAGAAACGTCGACCCTGACGCGGTTTTTTTAGCACGTACTTGTAACGTCCAAGATTAGGGAATCGATTTTAAGCACTCTTTTACTGTTTTATGCACTCCGTTTCTTCCAAATTCTATTCTAAATCATTATGCTCGATCACTCCCAAAAGGAATTTCGGAAAACGACGACCGTTACTCACTTTTTTTAGCAGGTGGCGAAATCGTCCTGGATTATGGTTCACAAAATAGGGCTTCGATTTTTAAACACTCTTTTTTACTGTTTTTCCACACTCCGTTTATTCGACATTCTACTCTAAA
>NW_019272719.1:11704-12618 GCF_002738345.1 Cucurbita maxima
CGTTTTCTTCCAAATTCTATTGTAAATCATTATGCTCGATCACTCCCAAAAGGAATTTCGGAAAACGTCGACCGCTACTCAGTTTTTTAACAGGTGGTGAAAACGTCCTGGATTATGGTTCACAAAATAGGGCTTCGATTTTAGGCACGGTTTTACTTTTTTTCCACACTCCGTTTATTCGACATTCTATTCTAAATATCAAATACTAAACATTCCACACAAAAGTTTCGAGAAACGTCGACCGTGACGCAGTTTTTTTAGCACGTACTTGTAACGTCCAAGGTTAGGGAATCGATTTTAAGCACTCTTTTACAGTTTTATGCACTCCGTTTCTTCCAAATTCTATTATAAATCATTATGCTCGATCACTCCCAAAAGGAATTTCGAAAAACGTCGACCGCTACTAACTTTTTTTAGTAGGTGGCGAAATCGTCCTGGATTATGGTTCACAAAATAGGGCTTCGATTTTAAGCACTTTTTTACTGTTTTTCCACATTCCGTTTATTCGACATTCTACTCTAAACCATCAATACTAAACATTCCACACAAAAGTTTCGAGAAACGTCGAACGTGACGCGGTTTTTTTAGCACGTACTTGTAACGTCCAAGGTTAGGGAATCGATTTTAAGCACTCTTTTAATTTTTTATGCACTCCGTTTCTTCCAAATTCTATTATAAATCATTATGCTCGATCACTCCCAAAAAAAATTTCGGAAAACGTCAACCGCTACTCACTTTTTTAAGCAGGTGGTGAAAACGTCCTGGATTATGGTTAACAAAATAGGGGTTCGATTTTAGGCACTCTTTTACTGTTTTTCCACACTCCGTTTATTCGACATTCTATTCTAAATATCAAATACTAAACATTCCACACAAAAGTTTCGAGAAACGTCGACCGTGACGCGGTTTTTTTA
>NW_019272720.1:0-13116 GCF_002738345.1 Cucurbita maxima
GTTTGTTGCCTCAGTCTTCTACTTGTTGTCCTTCAGTTCCTCCTTTTGGTGATGCATTTGATTTTGGGTATCCATTGCTTTGAGCAGCAATGGGTTTGAAGTTGGTGAATCTGAGGCTAAAAGATAGTGATTATTATTTTTTTTTTTTTCATGCATGTACTTTCTCTGCTGCTTTGTATTTCCTACTGTGATATGGAAAAAAAAGTTCATGTTTTAATCTCCAAAGCTACTGTTTTATCTCTCTCTCTCTGTTCCCCACTTTTGTTTTTGTCATTTTGTAATGTTAATGAAGACAAAAACTTACAATGCTTTTGTTTTAGACAGATAGCCAATCTCTGGTTTGAAGTGTTTTTATAACAAGGAAAGTTTACTCAAGTGCTGTTGTTGAGAGGAAAATCACTTGAATATTCTTTTAAAAGAATAGATTTGGAAGGAAGAAGTATATTCTTTCCAATCATGTGTATAAAAAGATCATCTTTTTTTAACCTAAAGGGTCAAAAATAATTTTTTAAGACATCTTTTACGGTATAAACTTAAAAATGAATTTTTTACGCTCTGAGAATAGATTCACGTAATTCAAAAATTTTATACTTTCAACTATTAGGGTTTACCATTAGAAAAGACATCAATTTGAGCATAGTTTAATTAGGTAAAGTGTCAATGTTCAATAAAAAGATTAGAGGTTCGACTTTGTAACGGCCCAAGCCCACTACTAGCAAATATTGTCTTTTTGGGCTTTCCCTTTCGGGCTTCTCCTCAAGACTTAAAAACGTGTCTGCTAGGGAGAGGTTTTCACACCCTTATAAAGGGTGTTTCATTCTCCTCTCCAACTGCTGATGTGGGATATCACAATCCACCCCCTTCAGGGCCCAGCGCTTATTGGCGCTCGTTCCTTTTTTCAATCAATGTGGACCCCCACCAAATTCACCCCCCCTTTGGGGCCCAGCGTCCTTACTAACACACCACCTCTCGTCTACCCCCTTTAGGGAACAGCCTTCTCGCTGGCCACATTGCCCAGAGTCTAGCTCTGATACCATTTGTAACGATTCAAGCCCACCACTAGCAGATATTATCCTCTTTGAGCTTTCCCTTTCGAGTTCCTCTCAAGACTTTAAAACGCGTCTACTAGTTTCCACAACCTTATAAACGGTGTTTTGTTCTCCTCTCCAACCTATGTGAGATATCAAAGATTTTCACTCTCACATAAACTCAAAGAAAAATCAAAATCTCTCTCATTTTTCACCCGTTTCACAACTTAGCTAAAATATATTTTGTTACATATTAATGATCACCTATGTTAATTAAACTCATGATAGGCATTAAATCTTACAAAGTTCTTCAACTTATTTGTTTCATCAAAACTTAGTAAAAGAAGTATAAATTGAAAATATTATAATTAGTAGAGTATGGTCCATGTGGATGAAATCAAAATATTTGTTAAAGTTGACCGAATCAAATATGAAAAAGTTGACTTATTTGTCATTTGTATGGTCTTAATTAGTAATATTAAAAAACTAAAAAGTGGGTAAGCTTTGGGAATTAAGAAGCCAAACATAGGGGCATGTGGGTGTACAAATCAAGGGGATATGATAAGGACAGTTGTCCTAATCTTTAAGGGTCAAATTAAAATGTTAATCAGCAACTTACCCTAATCTAAGGCTGCTTTGAATTGTCTACAAATGTATGTCCTTTTAAATTGACAACACAAACTTGGAAGGCATTTGCATGATTGGTTGTCCACATGTGAAGAACTTGGAAATTCTATTATTGTAAATAGAGGATAAAATAAAAAGGGGAAATTTGACCAAGAATCTAGAAATTAAGGGTAATAATTAAAGAAAGAAAATAAACAATATGCAACTGAGAATTAGGAAGATCTTTTAAACATGGCTTTATCATATTCCTTGTAAAGAAAGCACACAAGAATAATACCCAAAATATAAAAGGCATTGGGAGAAGGAAATCCATTTAGAGGTCATGAACAGATCAACAAAACATTCTAAGAATAAATGCAGAGAAGATCTTGGAAGGGTAAGAGTTCATCTCTAGAACGTAGCATTCTATATACCCGACTACTCTAAAAAGTGATTCCATGGAAAGTGCTTTTACACTTGTCACAATTGCACCGGACTTTGCAATTGTGCAGCACTCACTCCCTACACCAAGTGAATCAAGTCAATTTGTATTCACGTCATCTACGGCCAGGCAATATATGCTCAAACCTCTGGCCCCGTTTGAGAGGAAGGTTTTAAAAAACAGGTAGATAGATTTTTGAAAGCGAGTTTAAAAGTAAGAATGAGAGAAGATTTTAAAAGCAACGTTATATCACTAAAAGCAAAAGACAACACAACGGTTTAAATAGCATTTAACTTTTCCAACACAACGGTTTAAATAGCATATAACTTTTCAGGTAGAGAGAATTTGAGAACACCTAACGAACTACTGAAGAGACCCATTTATGATTAAAAAGACCTCAGTTTCAGAAGCTCACCAGTGCATTTTAGCCATATTTGAGACCAGCTTGACCATGTTTTTCATTCACTGTCCCTTTTCTTCTCGGCTGAGGCGGCTTCTTCTTTGTTCCTTTACCTATTTTGCTGCTTGGCTTTGGGGGTTCGACTGATTGAAGCTTTTTGTTGGCATGTGTAGGCCTGTTGTCCTTGACTTTTGCAAATGGGGTCACTTCTAGAATGTTCAAGAAAGCAACAGTTACCTTCAGAAAGGGGGAAAGGAAGTGGGACATCTGAATCTGAAAAGATTCCCTCGTAGACAAACGAAATCAGGAACCTGCATTACAAAATGAATTGCTTAGAGGCATCAGCAGACATATATCAGCATATTATCATGATTTGTCTATTTGCTAGTAATAAACAACAGTATAACCCATCGGTGAATCTTATCTTGCAAGTTCAATAGCCACCAGATATTAATAATAGCTAGATTGGGGGAAGAATTACCTCATATTGTTGGGGTAGCATCATCATGGCTCTCCTATTTCAACAGCAAGAAGAGATCTGTATTGTATAAGTATTTTTCTACGCATTATCAGAAGTTAGGTGGGTGGGGGAGAGGAGTATTATTTCAGCACTAAAGTTCACAAGGCTTCAGAAGGAAGAACTGCCCCGCATTATATCACAAGCAACATATAGAAGGCAATTGGTATAGAATTTGCACGTTTCTTTTGAAATGTAAACTTTGTAAATCAATTCAAAGCCAAGTCCAGCATTGAATGTCACTACATAACGTGATATTGAAATCCCGTACAAGATCACATTGCCAATGGGATGACTCCCCGAGTCTTAAATACATCTTTTTCCACAATAAATGAGGGAAAAAACGAGTGGGAATATAACGTAGATTCAAATTCATATTCAATTTGAATTGAGAGCTTGTTCCCCGGTCATAGGAAAACATGGAAAGAGATAGACATAAGCTGAGTGTAGCTCGAAAAGAAATCACCGTGGAACAGACCATTTTGTATGTCTCGAAGAAGATCGATCTAAGCAGCAAACTGGGCGACAAACTCCAGGAATGAAGTTGTGATGCAGAGTTACCTAATTTGCTATGCTGCTTTCAGGATTATTCTAAAGGCAGGAAGAAGGCTGTACGAAGTTTGCTACATTCTTTTAGGTTGACCATAACTTATTCAGGCTGAGATAAATTGAAATATAAGGATTGTATGGACACAGAAGGTCAGAGCTGATGTATGCTAGACCTGGGACTATGGGACCATTATAATGGGAAAAGGAAAGGTCTTTGGTTTTGGGATTGGGCAAAAAATGGGGATCTTTTGATCCTGAGGCAGCATACTTCAAGTACGTCCCTCCACACTGGTGGGGCTGGAGGTACTGCTCGCTGACAGGCCTGAACTTTGAGAAGATCGTTGAACATTTGAATGAGAATGCATTTCTGTCCTCGATGTAGTTGAACCAGCCAATCCACTAGAGGTGCTCGTTGATGAAGACATTCTTGAAGGGTTAGAATCCATTCTGGGTCCTGAAAAATGTTCAGGCCTCAACTCTGAGGATGAAAATGATGGGGCTAAAGTACCGACTACCGATCCCACAGGGTAAGGTGCCACTGGCATATCAGCAAGAGATGATGCAGATGGACTGTAGCTAAGTCGTTCCATCGAGTGGTCAAATTTGCATGCAGGGCCAAACTTGCACATTCCTCGTTGCATGAAGTGAGTACAAGGTGGTGCACCCTGACAAAAGGTAGTGTTAGAAACCATCTGCCAACACGGCTAAAGAGAGAAATAAAACCATATAAACATTAAGAAAGAAGAGATAAATGGCTCCCAGAAAATGCATTAATCTAAACTAACGTAGTATTTGAATAATGATAATAAACTCAATCTAGCCTTTTGACTCGCAAGGATAGCAGCTGCATAGCTGCAGAATAAGAAGAAGATTAAAATTCAATCAATGTTTGAATTGCTTTTAAGCCCATCACATAGCATACAAAGTACAGTGCGGTACAAGTTTGCCACTAAGAACTTCCTTTATCCACTTTAAGCTCTTGCTATGCAGAAAAGGAAAGGAAATTTAAGCACTACAAAACCCTAAATCTAACAGCTCCAATACGTATAGTCCTCAAGGGGGAACAATTTTTGTTTTATGTAACGTGAAGTTTATATGAGCTCTTCCAACTTGGATCTCAAGGAGAAAATAAATAACATATGATTGTCACGTCAGGAAGATAAAGAAAAAATAAAAATAAATAAAACCAAGACTTTATACTGTAAATAATGACAATGACATGAAAGCTAATTTCAGTCATCGGTAGTCAACAACATATTGAGACTAAAAGTCCCCAAAATTACAGTGTTAATAACAAGAAATTTTGTTGCAGAATATGATACATATTTCAACACTTTACCTACGTTAACTACTCAAACAGACCTAACTGCAAACGTCCGCAACTTAGCAGTCAAACCATGCTCTATGGACATATAACCACTTCAGATATTCAAAACAAGAGCAGGAAAAACATTATATCATCAATTCATAGCTTGAGCAATCAGTTATAGGGAAAAGTACTACATCTTATGGATGGCTGAGCATTAAGCCTTCTCCCATAGACCTGAGCAATAATCTCAACAGTAGTTTTGGAATTAAGCTTTTTTTTTTTTTCTTTTTTTTTTTTACTGTAATTAAATAACATTTGGAGAATCGACATTTGGACAATAAAACTAATGTCAATCACTAAAAACGTCCAAATGGGGCAAAGGATGATACACTCAAACTATTGAAGTTAGGGAAAAGTGACTCAAGATATAAGATAGACAAAAAAAGATTGACAATCAAAGCATCATTTTTAATCCAAGTTTGAGGTTTCTGAGTTAAGAGAGACTAACCGGGCGTAGAGGAAGACCTATTTGGCTAAGAACAACACTTGATCTCGAATTAGCCAATTCTGGTGGGTGATGGTATCTACAAGAAGATCCAAATTTACAATCCCCTGTTCTCATGTAATATTGACACTCTGGCTGCCCAGGTCTTTCTGGAAACGAGTGCTCCTTCTGGCTAGTACTTGACGCACCAGCAGATGGCATTGGCTGGTAAGATCCAGCATAGGCAGGTGCAGAAGGCGAAACTTGTGCCATACCATAAAGTTGCCCTGATCCAACAGAAGGTTGAGCACTGGGAGAGGCTACTGGACTCATAGGTGCCTGCACCAATCGTTAACAGCTCCATTAGGTGCACGGATAAAAGGAAACAAAATGGCAAATAACGGACTGCACATACTTGGTAAGGATTCCAACTTGGGAATTGTACAACCCCTGGGGAGACCAACATAGGACCATAAGGGCTGGGAACATAAGGGCTTGACAGCATTGGAGACCTTGCTAGTATTACTCCATACTGTTGTGACGAATGTGCAGATGGAGACTGCACGGGCGGGTAAACAGACGGTGCAGGAGGCATTGGAGCTGGCAGTGGTGCAACCTGAACGGGTGATGGTGCTGGAAACTGCAAACCAGCCGGTTCAGGGTGATGAAATTTGCACGTAGCACCAAACTTGCACTGCCCATTCTTCAAATAATAAGAGCATTCCTTTTCCCCCTGGACATATACAAATGTATCAGTGCGTGTCCTCGAACTCGAACAATAACATACAAACGTAAACAAAGCGTATAAAAGGAAGTAGCACGAACCTGCCGAAGTGGATAGCCATAGAAATTCAAAGACACAGGGCTGAGAGAACCCATTTCCTGCTGAGGATGGTGATACTTACAGGAAGCACCAAATTTGCACATTCCTGTCCTCATATAGTACTGCAGATTTCATTCAGATCAACAGAACAATCACAACCCATGAACAAGATACTATGCATATACATTAATCAACCAACTACAACACATCGTAGTCAAAATAAACACACAAGCCCCCGTCCTACACTCTCACATAATTTCACTAACGCACATTGTTCAACATCATCCCAATGAAGACTAGATACGAACAGTTTCATATCCAATCGAACCACCAATACAAAGTACCTGGCACAAAGGCTGCCCTACTCGTTCGGGATAGTCTCTTCCACCAGGTCTCGAACCTCCCAAAACCTGATCAGTGCGAAATCCACCAAAATCAACGAATAAAAAAAAGAGGCCTAGAGTTGAAAGCACTTTGCCGACAGTTCAACGATAACATTTTAAAAGAAAAGCTCATCTTCGTAGAGTGGAAAGTAAACAAGAACAAATAAACTCAAAAAATAATAGAAGTGAAGCTTGAGTAGAGCAGTTCGAAGCATCAAATTGCTTAAAGCCCAATCAAACCTCAAAGTAAGCCCTAAAATTAGACCAATTCAGTCAAGCAGATAAGGATCGACAGGAATACCGCGCTACGCTCACGAGGATGATTGAACCTACAACGAGAGCCATATCCACAAAATCCGGTACGTAGATAGTATATACAATCGGCCTCTTCAGGCCTTTCGGGGTACGATTCCCGTTCCCTCGATCCCAACGGCCAAACCGGCTCTACATTATCGGAAAATAAAAAATCAAACAAACAAACAAAGAAACACCATCAGCAAACCACTAAAACCGACGAATCGAAGCGAAAATCTGTAGAAGTCAAGAGTGAAGTCGGAATGCAGTGTAGAGAAACTGACCTCCATGACCTGTATCAGGTCCCGACGCAGTCCATTCAGGCGACGGATCGGACTGAGAGCCTTCCATAGACTGACCGTACGGCTTCATCGTACGGCCTCCGCTGGTTGAATGACTGAAAAGTGATGGATTAGTGACTGATTGCGCAGTAATGAGTGAAGAACAGAATATTGAATTGTTGCTGGAAGAATGGAGGTTCCGATCACATGGGGATCGTCTGAAGAGAGATTGGGGAAGATGAATGGAGTTGGGGAAGCGCTTTCTTTTTGGATTTTGTGGGTTTTTTTTTTTTTTGCCCTTTTTTCTCTCTCTCTCTCTCTTACACTACAGTATCTCTGTTTGAGCTTCTTCTTCCTGTTTTCTCTCTCTAGAAGCGCTTTGTGTTTTCATCTCTCTCTCTTCCTTTCTGTTCCATAGCTTTGAGAGGTTCTCTTTTTGTGTGTTGGAGTTGGTTGGTCTTTATACGCGCCAAACGCTAAAATAATTTTTTTTTTTTTTATCATTAATAAAATTAATTATTTTTCCCTTTTTCAACATAAATTTAAAAAATTCTACAAATTATTTAGCGTAATATCATTTTTAGTTTATTTTTTAATGATAACGAAAAAAAAACTTAAAGTCATTAATTGCATAAAAATGCATTGTTTCGAGCTCGAGAGAGAGAATCTTAACTAACGATCGGTTTTAGCTTTCGTGAGAGTACAGTTTCCATACTGGATTTTCCATTATTTTCGAGTTATTATCCTCATTTCATTTTCGATTATATTTTTTTAATCATGAGTTGAGATCGAAGGGAATAAACACGAAGACATAGCAGTACGAAGTATAGGGTAAGTTGTCTTTCATATCGAGTCATTGGTTATGATCATATAATTTCACTCTGTTGTGAGCGAACAATTCTAGCTAAATGGTAAAATACATGTAGGAGTTATGTGGATCTCCTATTATTTTAAATATTTTGTTTATATATATTTTTTTTTCTGAATAAATAAGAAAAATATTTTAAATTATGAAAATAATGATTAAATATTTAGGATAGGGTTGAGGATGGTTTGAGATGGGGCATAATATTTTATTTGAGAAATATGTATTTATTTTTTTTTTTCACTTCCAACCATATTTTCAAATTAAATAGAATTCATTTCTACACTTAAAACGAGGATTTCCTTCATTTTCATAAATAAAATATTTGAAAAATTATTGAAAAGTCAACCTAAATATAATTATATTAATTTAAACATAAATCATGTTAGAAATTCGAATTTGTAATATTATAAATTATTAAATTAAAAACATATTTAATATATGTAGTTAAATTTTGATGCAATTTAATCCATATAATTATTATTTTTTTAATATTTTTATATATTTTGTTTTTTCTCTCAAATTATTATAAATAATCCTAAAAAAAACTTATATATAACTCATATATTCTCCCCTTGTTTTAGTTGAATTACATTTATAATAACTTAAATATGAATTATTTAAAATTTAAAAGTATAATAAATTAGCCAAATAGAATCTATATGGTCAATTTCATCATCAAATGGCAATGATTTTAATCTATATAAATCAAATCAAATTTAATTTATTGCTTAATGTCACCTCAAATAATTAGTTAATATTATAGTTTTAATTAAAATGGAGAGCTTCCATTATTGATTTTATTTATTAAATTTAAATAATCAAGGCCAAACCCAATAAATATTGTTTTGGCGGTTACATATGGCTATTATTCCCATAATTTTCACCTTATAAAGAATGTTTTGTTCGTGATATTTCACAATCCACTCACTTGAGGGCTAGTGTCCTCGCAGGCACACCGTCATGTATATGACTCTGATACCATTTGTAACGGTTCAAACCTACATATATTTTGGCTCATGACCTATCGTCATCATCCTCACAATTTTTAAACCCGTTTGTTAGGGAGAGGTTTTCACATCATTATAAAAGAATGTTTTGTTCGTCTCTTCAATCAATGTGGGATATGACACATATGTTATGTGATGAATGCTATTTTAGTGCTACGTATACGTAAAAGTCAATTATCGAATCTTGTGATGTGTAATATCATGTCGAGTATGTGGAAATTACACATTTATATACGTTATACATGTTTGATCTCATTAGAAACGTTACTTACTAAATCTCGATTTTTTTCCAATATATATATATATATATATATATATTAATAATTTCATTGAGATCCGAAATAAAATATTTTAAAAATTGGATTAAAAATATTAAACAATACCGAGAAACAAAAAGGAATTATTTTTCCTAATAAACTAATAAAAGAAATTAAAAATATTAAACAATACCGAGAAACAAAAAGGAATTATTTTTCCTAATAAACTAATAAAAGAAAAGAAATAAAGTGAAGTGGGGAGTTCATTACAAAAAAGCGTGCCAAGGAAGAGAGAGAGAGAGAGAAGGGCAAATCGGTCATTTTGCATGGAAGAGTGTACTTAAAAAGAGAGATAATTAGGGGATTATGAGCTAAATCTCGGGAGGTTGCTGTCTCCTTCCTTGAATAGAATTATAACAATTTTGAGGTTATGTTCTCTAAAAGTCCAGGTGGCATGTTACAAAGGTATCTTCCTTAAAAAGTTGTTTTTTTAATTTAAAAAAAAAACTTTATGAAATGATTAAATTTTAATTCGTGACTTAAATAATAATTTGTCTTTAGGATAGCTTTCAAAATTGAAATTAAGCTGGAAACGAATTAGTGACCCATTCAATTTTTTAAAATAATAAACGATAAAATGTGTTAAGTGTCACAATCGCACTCTTGCAGTAACATGACAATGATTATGCAACCATAAGCAACACGCTTTGGATAAGCATGATCGTGATCGTATAATAGTTTTTTCATCTGTTATTAAAGGGGCTTTTCCATTATTAAGATCGAGTTGCTTGTGATCATTTTGTAAAATATTAATATTACAATTTACGGGTTTATAAATAAATATTAAATAATTTATTGCTCATTTTTATACAAATTGATTCATTAGGACAGATCAATTCATATGTTTCCACGTAAATGATTTTAATCAATTAATTTTTTATAATTAAAAAATGGGACATATCAACCGTGTATTACATCAGTAATACAAGACATATAATCTTATCTATAAATTATAAATATTTTAAGCTATTATTTGAACACGATTTCACACATGTCCGCTAATAATTATAGTTAAAAAAAATCAAATTGTTTGTGTAAAAAAAAAAGTTAAAAAATAAGAATATTTTTAAACCTTAAATAATTATATAAAATAGAAACAAATTATAGCTCCTACAAAACCTCTCTACAGAATTCGGTGGAAAGAGGAGAGAATAGTCAAAACAAGTAGTTTTTGTTTTTTTAGTTAAAAAAAGGGATTTTAGAAAAAGAAAAATAAATCTAATTAGCTTGGAAGAAGGTGGATCGTGGGATTCATTCAGTAAGAGTATAAATGGACGGCTAATATCGATTAGATTACGTCAGCATCAGATATTGAAAACGGCGACGTTTGTGGGAGGGGTTGGAGAGTTGGTGAGAAGTCTTAAATGTACCCGTATATGGGAGCGCCGGTGGTCGGGTCGACCCGGAAAGTAAACCCACGTGTCGGCAAAGTACCTTGAAACCGAACCAGGCGGTTACCCGGTGGTGGGAAAGTGGTTTTTGTGTGTTTTGACTTGGAAGATCGATAGCCACAAGTGGAGGGGTAGTTTCGTAATTAAGTACTCTTTTGTAATTGGTTTGCGGCACTGTGCCCAAGCTCCCGAGTGTCGGCGAGCTATTTGCTCGTTGTGGAAGTTTTGTAAATTACGGGCAGAACTATACTACTCTCTGTGAGCTCTGTCTCTTTTTGTCAATTCCCAATTTTTTTAAATTACGGGCAGAACTATACTACTCTCTGTGAGCTCTGTCTCTTTTTGTCAATTCCCAATTTTTTCCAATGGTAAAAATAGGAGATGAGATTCAAATTAAAGCATGGGTCAAATTTATGAATTAAATCCAATAATATGGTAAAAATAGGAGATGAGATTCAAATTAAAGCATGGGTCAAATTTATGAATTAAATCCAATAATACTAATATTTAAATGAAGACGTGACATATTAATTAAATCTAAGCAAGTAATTAACATAATAAATAAAAAAATTGTATTTAGATTTATCTGTGTAATGAACATATCGATATATATGATTTTGTTCATATAACATAATTGATTATGTCGTGCTATATTATGTTATTATTAAGAGTTCAATTAATATGTCGGGTTAAAAATTAAAATTAAGACTAAATAGATAAATTATAAATACATAAGGCTAAATTTGTAATCTAACATAGCTTTATTGAAGATTTAATTTTTTTAATATTAAATTATTCAAAGTAATTATCTTTTCATTTTAATAAATTGTTTATACTTTACATGGTCACCAAATGCTTACAATAAAATATATATATATATATATATATATATATATATATATATATATATTGAAGCTTTTTAATTACCCTGAATTTCATCGAGTAATTCTCTTTATTATTGTTGATTGGAGATTAAATTTAGAAAATTACAATTATGCCCTTTAAATTTCTCGAAATTATATCCTAATTTCGGGTCTTAAATTAACAATAGAAAACAAATAATTAAACAATAATCATGTTAATTAAATTATAATTAGAACTAATTGAAATTTTAAGTCATATATATTACATTAAAAAAACCCGTGTTTTTTAATTCAATTAATTCTCAACCAATATCTTAGCTTAGGGTCCAACAAAGCATACAAAAAACATGTGTCAAATGTTATTTAAGGGAATATTCGATGGTTGAGTTTTAAATTAATTAATAAATATTCGAAATAGAAATATTGCGACAATATTTATACATATTATTTTTTTAATAATCAATCCCTTGATTTGTTCACACTGGGAATCAGACTTTTTATTATTATTATTATTTATTAACAAATGAAAATCCTCTGAAAATTATTAAACCCATGAATGATTATTTTAAGTGCCTAAGATCACGCCACCACAATTTTATATCACATTTAAATGCTTAAAAAAATTTATTATTAGGAGATGTAATATTGGTCGTTTTAGCCCGTTATGTATTATTGTTAGTTTTGCAGATTAAAAACCCGAACGATACTTTGTTTCCTTCCCCAACTGATGTGGGATCTCGCGATGAATGTTTTGTTTCCCTTTCTAACCGATGTGGGATCTCAGAATCAACGGGGCCACTGCCCTTGCTGACACGTCGCCCAGTGACTGACTTTAATATCATTTGTAATAACTCAAGCCCACCATCAGCAAATATTGTTCGTTACGTATCACCGTCAATCTCACGATTTTAAAACGCGTTTACTAGGGAAAGGTTTTCTACATACTTTATAAGAAGTGTTTTGTTCCCTTCCACAACCAATGTGAGATCACACAGTACAAGAGACCATTGGAATATTTGATGAAAATTTAACTGTTTCGTTTTCCTCTCGAATCAATGTTTAGAATATTTGGTGAAAAGTTAATGTGTCTCAATATTGATATTTCAAATTAATCAAATCAAGCGTCTTGACACGCTGTTATAGGTTACTATTATTTTTATTATAAAACTAATTTTTAAACATTTACTAAAAACAAAATTCATTATGGAAAAAATCTCGATAAATTGCAGTCACGTATAATTCTTGTCTTGACCTAATTATATGCATAAAAACACACGAACTTAAAAAATAACATATCGCTCGTAAAACTAGAATTAACATACCAGTATTAGGCTCATTTGGATAATTTAAAATTAAAATTACGAGCTTATTATTATTATTTTTGGTATGATTTTTACATTTGTACATAAATGTTTAAGGTTACATGCATAAGATATTGAATTTGGAAACAATTTAATATTTATGTAAAATAATTAAAAGAAAATGAGTGTCAAACACTAATGATTTAATTTGTAAGCAAAATTTTAAATAATAATTAAAAAAAAAAAAGTGTGG
>NW_019272721.1:0-12587 GCF_002738345.1 Cucurbita maxima
ACACGTGTTTTATCCACGTTCAACGCACCTAATACAAGTTTATTACCTGACTATACAAACTAAAAATACAACTTGCTTATTCAATCTAAAATTAGTGATTATTTCTTTTTTAAATATAATGAATTAGGGAAAGTACCTTTACTTATGAATTTTCATTTTTAATATTAGCGGGGATAGCTCTGTTGGGAGAGCATCAGACTTAAGATTTGAAGGTCACGTGTTTGTTATCCACGTTCACCGCACCTGATTCTAGTTGCATAACCCGCTATTCAATCTAAAATTAGTCATTATTCCTTTCTGAAATCTCAATGAATTATCGAAAATACCTAACGTGTTCTAGTTCACCGCACCTTATACAAGTTGGGTAACTTGAATATCTTATTAAAAATTAGTGATTATTTCTATTTAAAATTAAAATTAATTAGCGAAAATACCTTTACTGATGAATTTTCATTTTTAATGTTAGTGTGGATAGCTCAGTTGAGAGAGCATTAGATTGAAGATCTAAAGGTCTCGTGTTCAATCTTGCATAATTTGACTATTCAATTTAAAACTAGTGATTATTTCTTTCTAAAATTTCAATTAATTAGCGTAAATACTTTTACTTAAAAATTTTCATTTTTAATGTTAGCATGGATAGCTTAGTTTGGAGAGAGTCAAATTTAATATTTGAAGGTCACGTGTTCGATCTCCATGTTAACCACACCTATTGCGCATAACCTGACTATTCAATAGAAAATTAGTCATTATTTCTTTTTAAAATCTCAATGAATCAGCTAAAATACCTATACTGATGAATTTTTATTTCTAATGATTGCGGGGATAGCTCAGTTGGGAGAGCGTCAGACTGAAGATCTAAAGGTCACGTGTTCGATCCATGTTCACCGCACTTTGTTTAAAATTAGTGTCATTAGCGATTATTTCTTTTTAAAATCTCATACTCAATGAATTAGAGTATTAGTGAGGAGAGCATCATATTGAAGATTTAAAGGTATCTCAATCTCAATGAATTAGAGGAAGATCTAGCACTAAGTTGCACAACTTGACTATTCAATCTAAAACATGTGATTATTCATTTTTTTTATGTTATCTGGAATGGCTTAGTTGGGAGAGCATCAGACTGAATATTGGAAGGTCTTGTGTTTGATCGACATTCATTATATCTTATAGTTTAGTTGATTATAAATTCTTCTTAAAATATAATGAATTAGTGGAAATAGCTTTACTTATGAATTTTTATTTTTAATCTTAACGGGGATAGCTCAGTTGGGAGAGTGTCAAACTAAAGATTTGAAGGTCACGTGTTTAATCTTCACGTTCACCGCACCAGTTTCCATTTACATAAGCTAAATATTCAATAAAAAATTAGTTATCATTTATTTTTAAAATTTCAATGAATAATGAATTAGCGGAAATACCCTTAAACATGAATTTTGATTTTTAATGTTCGCGGGGATAGCTCAGTTGGGAATGAATATCTCAAGGTTACATGTTTAATCCATGTTCACCGCACTTGGTTTATGTTGCATAAGTCTATTAAGTTGCATAACTTTATTCAATCTAAAATTAGTAATTATTTCTTTTTAAAATATAATGAATTAGCGGAAATACTATTACTTATGATTTTTTTTTTCAAATATTATTGAGGATAACTCAGTTTTGAGAGCGTCAGACTGAAAAATCTGAAGGTCACGTGTTCGATCCACGTTCACCGCACCTGATTCAAGTCACATAACTCGACTCCTGACTATTCAATTTTTTAAAATCTCAATGAAGTAGTGATAGCTGTAGATTCAAGTTGACTAACTTACATAACATGAATATTCACTCTAAAATTAGTGATTATTTCTTTTTAAAATTACTTGACTTTTACTAATGAATTTTTATTTTTAATGTTAGCGGGAGATTCAAGTTGACTAAGTTGCATAACTCGAATATTCAATCTAAAATTACCGATGAATTTTTATTTTTAATGTTAGCAGGATAGCTCAGTTTGGAGAGCACCAGTGAAGATCTAAAAGTCACGTGTTTGATCCACGTTTCAAGTTGACTAAGTTGCATAACTCGAATATTCAATCTAAAATTACCGATGAATTTTTATTTTTAATGTTAGCAGGATAGCTCAGTTTTGAAAGCACCAGTGAAGATCTAAAAGTCACGTGTTTGATCCACGTTCACCGCACCTAATTCAAGTTGACTAACTTGCATAACTCGAATATTCAATCTAAAATTAGTGATTATTTCTTTTTAAAATTAGTATATAATCTAAATTTAGTGATTATTTCTTTTTAAAATTTCCAAATTTTCATTTTCAATGTTAACAGGGATAACTTAGTTGGGAGAGCGTAATATTGAAGATTTGAAGGTCACGTGTTTGTTCGACCTTCACCACACCCGATTCACTTAGTATAACTTACTATCTTATCTAAATTTAGAGATGATTTCTTTTTAAAGTTTCAATGAATTAGCGTAAATAATTTTACTGATGAACTTTCATTATAATGTTAACCATAGATAGCTCAATTCAATTGCGAGTGAGTCTGTAGATCTAAAGATAGCGTGGATTCCTAATTCTTTATTTGACTATAAATGCTCCGTAAGACATTTAGTAAAATGACTCATTTGATTGCATGGAACAATAAAATTGATCTTCCCATAGAATTGTCAATACATTATACTTTCAATGTTGCTAAGTTGAGTCCCTTTGATGTAGGTGATGATTTTTCTGATTCGAGGACGAATCCTGAAGAGGGGGATGATGATAAGAATCATGGTGTACATTCTACTTTCAATGTTACTGAGTTGAGTTCTTTTGATGTAGGTGATGATTTTTCAAATTCGAGGACGAATCCTCTTGAAGAGGGGGATGATGATAAGAATCACGGTGTTCCAACTGGACCTATTACACAACTCAAGGCCAAGAACATTCAACAAGCATTCATACTTCATCTACAAAATTGGATAGGCTAGGTTCAACCGTCATTTCATAAGTAAATATTTGCACGGTTGAAGTAGCGGATGAAGTTGCAAGCATCATTTCATGAGTGGTTAGAAAACTTTATTTATAATTAATTTCATAAAGTTTGTAATGCTCAAATTGACTTGGTCTTCTGTGGTGATTTAAAGGGATCGAGATTAAATCACGGGCACTATTTTTTTTTGTGAGGAGACTATAAATACCCACAAATTATTATGTAAAAGCATATTTGTGATCAATGAAATTGATCTCTTAAGTTGAGACGTTCCCCCTTATAGAAATCTGAACATATCTTTGTCGTTTTTATGTTTGATGCAATTCTTGTGGTAGATTGCATCTGAGTTATTTAGTCAAGCCTTGATCAAGTTCGATTGTGGAGTGACTCAATTTTGAAAAAGGTTCCAAATCTTGCTTCTCACTCTTGGATCTCATAATCTAATTCTAGCTTTATCTCTTGGTTTATCCAAATTTTGTATCAGAAGATGTTAATTTCTTTAATACAAGGGTTCTTGCTTCTACAAAAGCTTGGCTCGTTGGGCTGAAGATTACGGTTGGTCTATCATCCTTCAACGGGATCTTCTATCCCCATGGACTTGCTCTGATGCAGTCGTTCTTCTAACGCCGGTGACACGTCCAGTTGTTGAGATTGGTAATGTGAGTTTGTAACCCATCCCTTGAGGTTCTTGGAATGATTCTATAGCTTATCATTCCATGTTGGGAGTTGGATCATGGGTCTTGGGCGAAGGAATCATTGGTTTACCGCCCCTTGGAGTTGAAGGAAGTGTCATAAGGCTAATTGTTTTTCAATTTTATTGATTTGTTTGAGTGATTTTATTTGATTTTATTTCAATTTTGTCAAACTCAGTAATTACTTTATGTGCTAGATCAAAATAAGATGCATAAAAAGAACTTGTAGTAATTAGTTTATTCATCGACCTTTAATCTTAAAAGTAACTTAAAATATTGCAATATTGAAATTCAATCGCCTATTATGAAATTAGGCTCGAACTAAAAAATAATATTTTTAAAAGATGGAAAAATTCATGAACCAACCAAAATATGTATTCAAAGATGAAGAATTCACAACAACAATCACAAACAATATTAATAAGCATCTTGTCTTCTGGTTTGTCACAATTTCAAACATGAACAAACCTCAATTTCGAGCTGGTGAGTATTATGGATCATAATCGACAATACTTTGCAAGTAGCTTTGAGCATTCACAAAAGGTCGAAAGTTGAATTTCTTTAGAATTGTAACCGAATAACATATGATTATTGTTGAATTTCTAAAAAATACACCACAAATTTCATTTATAGATATAAATGGAACGATTGATATAAAACCGTGATTATATAATTGCATCTTCACTAACAAACCCACCTCAGAGTGATCATCTTCACTAGAGGCGGCAAATTAAGTAGCCTTCCTGGATTACTCAAAAGTGAAGTTTTAAGAAGCTATATTTGAGCAAGAAAAATCATGTTACATGTTTCTGGGATACCACGGAGACATCAATGCAAGCAATCACTACCACCCGAAGTTTCTTTGATGTTGTAGTAGGATCTATGAGACTCATCCCTCTGATGTGAAAGAGTAGTTATATCCAACATTCTTACTTGTGTGCCTCTTACAGTACTCTCAACAAATGGATCGCTTGATCTATTATACTCTACTTTACTTTCTCTTGATAACGGTGTGGTATTGACACAACTCATATTGCCGATAATCATCAGTTACATCCTAAACCAGAGTATAGCGGTCGACTATCGTCAAGGACCCATTCACCATTTCAATCATTTCTCTAAATTTTATGATGCTCTAGTGTTAGATTTCATGGGAATATTGCAATAGTAAAGTCTTGAAATGTCTATATATCAAAACTGTTTAACACTTTTCAAATCTTGATTTTTGGCTGTTTGTGTTTTTTTTTTTTTATTCGTGTTCCTAATCTTCCTTCTGTGTTTTTGTTACATTTTTTTTAATTATTTTAGCAATTAGCCAATTTAATCAATTCTTCCTTTATGTTTTTTTTTTTAATTATGTTAGCCATTACTTTTGGCTAATTTAATCTATTCTATTTATTTATTTTTTATTTTTTTGCTATTGATGGACGTATCTTTCTGAAACATACTAAATAAAACTAAATAATTGGTTAAGAGAGGATATGAGATATAACTTATTGTTAAATCTCTTTTCATATGAGAATAACTCATTCTCATGTCCATCTTTGCAACCATGTACTAAATTAAGGATTTTATTTCAAGGACAAAATTAAAGTTGTAGTTAGTCAATTATAATATTATACGTGCTAGTTTTCAAACTACTTTAAATAGGTGTAAAGAAAGCATGAGAATAACTTAGTTTCACTAATCTGACACGTGTTGGGCATGTACTGAACACTTGTTAATATAATGGATGCATTACAAATTTATAATCCAGCATTTCGTATCATACCCTTGAGTTTGAATATATTTTGAGAGTGAAACGTACCTTAAGCTTTTTTTTTAAGTATACAAACATATAAACTTATTTATATGAATTTATTTCTAATATAAAATTGATAAATTTTTTGAAATAATTCTTTTTAATTAATGTATCGTTATCACATCGGTGTCCTAGTTTTTTACAAATGACATGTTACCATATCTATTTGGTATCATATTTATGTCTCGTATCTATATCTCATTTTTATTTTTGTGACTCTGAGATATTTTTCTTTTATATATAGATATTTTCACGAAAATAAGTTTAATTTATGTTGAGATGGAGAATAAAAATTGACACTTGAGGACGTTGATACTTGAGACTTTGATTCCTCTTAGTGTGAAGCTTGCATCTTGCAATTACTTGGGTAGAGAATGTGTTTCACTTAAAATTCACTCAAGAGAAAATAATCAAATAACGAACCATATGCGAGAGAGGATAACTTTTTTATTTTTTTTAATCTTTGAGAAATAAGAAAGAATAAAAATTAAAACATGACATGAATGACATCTTCTTGAATCATTGTTTTGTTCTAGTAAATGTATATAAAAAAAAAAACCTCATATATTTTTAGATATAATTTAAGATTACCTATTTAATAAAACTCCATCCAAACTTCTACTCATAAATTTAGTTATTATTTGTATACAATTGTTAACATGTAAGAAAATACACGTACAAAATATTTATACTTTTGGTAATACACTAGTCTCGGTTGTTTGACTAAAACAATGCAATCATTGTCCAAACTAAAGAATTTGATTCGAAGCTATCTCCTAAAAGAGGGAGGCTCAATTAGACTTTGTTGTAAGATTCGATCATATCAATTTAAATAGCGTTCTCCACAACTATAAATATCGAACTCCAAAGTATTCACGAGTAAAGTAAGTTTGTTGAAACTATCTATAAAAGTGTTCCAAAGTGAGTTGTGGAGAAGATTTGCCTTAAAATCTAGTTCCAATTAAGGGTGTCAACGATGAAGAAGTGCAAGCTGTTGGAAGGTTCGCCATGGAAAATTTCAGAGGTGGTAGATATAATTTATTTTACAAGCGTGTGGTGAACGGTCTTTTCAGTCTCATAATTTTATATTATTGTGAAATTTTATATTATTGTGATAGAAGTGAAGAAGTTCTCCTTATAGAAGTATTTGAAGATGCGGGATGGTATCGATCCCCACAATTTTTGCTACACAACAAGGTCATGAATAAGGATGGTATCGATCCTCGTACCTCTCACATGCAAAGCGAGCGCTCTACCATCTGAGCTACATACCCATGATTTTGACATCCTAAAACCCTAAATGTCCCATCATCAATAATAGTGAAAATAAAAAAATATCAAAATATTAATAACAAATAGTTTGTTTTGGTGATGCGGGGCATCGATAATTGTGAAAATGAAAAAACATTATAACAAATTAAATACTTTTTTTTGGAGATGCAGGTTATCAATCTCCGTACAACTCGCATGCAAAGCGAGCGCTCTACCGTCTAAGCTACATCTTCACAATTTTTACGTCACAAAAACATAAATGATTCATCGTGAATAATAGTGAAAATAAAAAAATATCGCTACTCATTATGTCATAAATAAGAAAAAATTGAATAGAAATAAAATATTACATCATAGAACCCTAAATTTCCCATCATCAATAATAGTGAAAATGAAGAAAATCTAGAAATGCAGGGTATCGTTCCCCATATCTCTTGCATGCAAAGCAAGTGCTCTACCATCTAAGCTATATCCCCACAATTCTTATATCATAAAGTCCTAAGCATCTCGTCATCTGTAATAGTGAAAATGAAAAACTATCCCAGCTCATTATGTCCTAAATAAGAAAATATTGAAAAGATAAGAAAAAATTGAAAAGAAATAATATATTTAGTAATCGATTCAATTGAAGATGCAAGGTAATGATTCCCATACTTTCCACAGGAAATGAACACCCTAAATGCCCCTTCATCAATAATTGTGAAAATGAAAAAGTATATTTGCATATTATGTCATAAATAAGGAAATATTGAATAGAAATAAAATATTAATAATAAAATAGTTTCTTTTGGAGATGCGAGGTATCGATCCCCGTACCTCTCGCATGCTAAGCCAAGCTACATACCTACAATTCTTGCATCACAAAACCCTAAATTTTCCATCATCAATAATAGTGAAAATGAAGAAATATCGGTACTCAACATGTCATGAATAAGAAAAAATTGAAAAGAAGTAATTTTCAAAATAGTGACATGAAAAATTATCCTGGCTCATTATGTCGTAAATAAGAAAAAATTGAAAAGAAATAATATATTTAGTGATTGATTCATTTTGGAGATGCAAGGTATCAAACTCGTAACTTTCCACATCAGAAGTGAGTGCTCTACTATCTGAGCTACATCCCCACAATTCGTACTACAATCTCTTAAAGGGGCATTTTGAGAATCAAACTCGAGACCTCTCACACCCAAAGCAAGAATCATACCACTAGACCAAATGCCCTTGTTTTACCACTTGAAACATATGTATGAAGCCTTAGGCCTAGGTATTAAGGTCGTATTTTGTCGTATTGCAGCAAACACGTGAAGTCCTTAGATGTAGAATGTGTCTGGGAGAATAAAGCCTTTGGATGGGATGTTAAGAAAGACTATGAGTATTAAGAGCATGATGGTAAGTATAAAATGATGTGTCTTGGAGAATAAAGCCTTGGGATGGGATGTTAAGAAAGACTATGAGTACTAAGAAAGTGATGGTAAGTATAAAATAACGTGTCTTGGAGAATAAAGCCTAGGGATGACATGTTAAGAAAGACTATGAGTATTAAGAGCATGATGGTAAGTATAAAATGTCGAATATGAAATTAGGTTGATGTCAAATATGAAGAATCACACCACTAAACCAAATGCCTTTTCTTGAACCTCCAATATTTTTTAGCTTTTACTCAAATATATTTTCTCTTAGTTGGAGGGCATTGTTATAATATAAAAGGGTTATTAAATAAACCAACAACCCAACAAAAAAAAAACAAACTAAATCAATTTGGGTTGGATTGATTCGGTTCAGTTCATCCGTTTGTTTGATTTAATTTTTCCATTTTGTCTCGTATGACAAGAAAATAAAATTGTACTGAATGCACCTTAGTTTCATTTATGACAAACTCAATGAAACATAATTGCATTAATAGTACAGGGTTGGAGTCTATAAGCATTTCATGAACTTCAATGCAATTCATGCTTCATTAAGGATGAGATAAACTTTGGGGAACTTTAAATTACTTCATGTGGAGTTTCAATTACTATATGCTAGTTATCATCTTTAGGATTAACTAATTGGACACAAATTCATGAATTTAGGGAAATTTTTGTGTAATTATCAACTACAACTTATGTTTTCAAATTTTTAGGACATAATTTAGGTAGCTGTTTTTATGAGTCATAAACTTGTTTCTTTGCATAATATGGATTTAGTTGAACTATTATTATCGATAAGATGGAGAAAGAAATTGTCTTTGAAATGACTAATAGACCTAGGTTCATCGTTGTTGTTTTTTAACTTGTGATTTTGCAGAAAGTTTAACTAATATGAACTGTCATGTCACAAGAGCTTTAAGGTAAATCAAGAATATACCCTAAACATCATTCAAGATGATAATAAAATGGAGTTAAATTGAACGCACTTTAGTTTCATGTTTGGCGTGTTTAAGATAAAGCATAATTGTATTAATGATATTGAGCCTAAAGTCTTTAAGAATTTAATGATCTTAAGAGAAATTCCTATTTTATTAGAGGATACTAACTTTATTTAAGGTACAAGGAGTTCAAGAAACTGGATTTGAATCTGGTTAAGGAACATCAAGATTTTAAAGTTTTGAGTTCTAGACCAAATTTGTACCTAATTATTACTTTTGATGACTAATTATAAATTTAGAGAAAAATATTTTTGTAAAGATAGATTATTTTGGATGGGTTCGTATGAGGGAGCCTTCAAAGGTTGTTATGCAGCTTTATTCTGTCTTTGTGTTTGAGTTTTTTTGTATTTTTTTTTTTTTTTTGTAATTCTATCCAAAACACTTTTTTTTTGTTTGGATATATTTGAACAACACCGTCTTATAATTTAATTTAATTTTATATTTAATGTGGTGTTGTTTTCTCAATCTCATTTTAATTTTACAACATTATTTTATATTCATTTACTTTTTTTTTTATTTGTTTTTATTTGTTTTCACTTTCAATTTTAGTTTCTATTTGTGTTTTGAACCCTTGAAATTTGGGTTGTGATAGATTGGTATCAGAGCAGCCGAATTTTAAATTATATAATTTTTTTCTTAGGATAAAGAGTCATATATCTATAAGACTCAGCTCAATGACACGTCTCTCCGCGACCAAGTAAGCAGTCTAACCTTATTTTGTAGTATATGATATGCTGTAAAACTTGTATAAATTTATTGTATGTTTTGATTTTCGTGGTAGTTATAAAATTATATGATATGCTGTAAAACTTGTATAAATTTATTGTATGTTTTGATTTTCGTGGTAGTTATAAAATGTCCTCGGACGTTATAGTGTCTAGATATGGTGAGGAGGAAAAGAGTGGTCATGAGATATATTACTAGCCTTAGGAAAACAGAGAGTTTTTGTTGCAGAGTGCGAGACATCTAATCCATTAAATTTTGGTTCTAGAAATGAAGAAACTGGAGATGGTCCCCAAACGTCTGTATGGACCATTTCCAATAATCCATTAAATTTTGGTTCTAGAAATGAAGAAACTGGAGATGGTCCCCAAACGTCTGTATGGACCATTTCCAATAATCCATTAAATTTTGGTTCTAGAAATGAAGAAACTGGAGATGGTCCCCAAACGTCTGTATGGACCATTTCCAATCGCACTTTCTTTGGTTCTCTAGCAGATTTTGTGAAGCTAACTCGTTTATATTTTTCCATAACGCAGCTCTCACAAACACCCATATCAATAGATTTTAGCCCTTCTAAAACTCCATTTGCACCCATCATCTTCATTTCTTTGATGCTCATATGTGCAAGTCTATTGACACTACTGTAGGGTTTAAAAACTTGGTTGTTGTTGCTGTTACTTGAATTGGAAACACTCTTAGCAACAACAACCTTGTTTATACACTCTAGTTGGTGTATAGGGTTCCATATTTTAGGTCATGCTACCACCATGACACCCTTCACAATCTTTCCCAAACTCTTTCTAAACTCGGCTGCATAACCTGTGCTATCCAACTGACCAATAAAGATCAAATTCTTCTTGAGATCAGAAATATTTCTGACATTCTATAATGTTCACCCACTCATTTCCTGTTAAACATATGTAGACATCTCTCTTCCTTTCAATCTCCAACGTTTTGTTGTCGGCAATATACACCTTCCCAACATTTCCTTATTTGAAATTTTGAAAAAAATCCTTACTTGGAGACGAATGAAACGATGCAACTGAATCTAAAATTCGAAATTCAATTGGGTTATTCACACTCAGGATTAAAGCGTTCTCAGTGCTGAATATATGGAATTATTGTTATCTTCAAATTTGTGATTTTTCTTTTCTTCAATTTTGTACAATCTGTCTGAAAGTGTTATTTTTCTCCACAATTTCAACACTTTACATTTTGTTTGTTTGGAGATTTTTCACGGTTTCTTAATTTTGATGGCCCATGTTTGTTTGGGCTCTTTGATTTACTTTTTCCTCTTCGATCAACAATGAGAGCATTGTCTGATGAATCTCCAATTTCCCGTTTAGGCTTTCGCTGACCTCTTGAATTTCATTAAATTTCAATTTATTAGATCCTCGTGAACTGTTGATTGCAGCAACAACAGTATACCACGACTCGAGTAAAGATTACATAAAAATCAATGCTTTAATTTCATTTTTTAACATAATTTCCACCCAACTCAATTGACTTACAATCATGTTGAACTAATTTATATGATTTGCAACAAATCGACATTTGTAGATTGAACAACCTCTGCATCAAATACACCTTGTTCATAGCCGACGTATTTTCGTACATATTTGACAACACCTTCAATAGGCCAGATGTTGTCTTCTCTGTGATGATGTTGAACGTCATGTTTCTGGACAGCGTCAACCAGATTAACCCTACGGCGTGTATGATTAGCCCTCAAAATCATATCTACACCCATCAGAACTAAAATGTCCCAAAATGCAATAAAGGAGAACGTGACCAGTTGTTGTTTATTCACTTTTAGCTTATAACATTGCTCTATTTGAAATTGTTTATAACGTATTTCCTCGCTCACGTTTTCTAAAATATTTCTTCTAAACGTTATAGGAGTGAGTCGTGCAAGGAAGAAGGATTTTGGAGCCTTCAAAGGTTGTGCACTCACAGATGGGGTTGTTATGCAGCGTTAGTCTGTCTTTGTGTTTGAGTTTTTTTTGTAATTCTATCCCAAACACTTTTTTTTTGTTTGGATAAATTTGAACAACACCGTCTTATAATTTAATTTAATTTTATATTTAATGTGGTGTTGTTTTCTCAATCTCATTTTAATTTTACAACATTATTTTATATTAATTTACTTTTTTTTTTATTTGTTTTTATTTGTTTTCACTTTCAATTTTAGTTTCTATTTGAGTTTTGAACCCTTGAAATTTTGGTTGTGACAGATTGGTATCAGAGCAGCCGAATTTTAAATTATATAATTTTTTTCTTAGGATAAAGAGTCATATATCTCTATGACTCAGCTCAATGACACGTCTCTCCGCGACCAAGTAAGCAGTCTAACCCTATTTTGTAGTATATGATATGTTGTAAAACTTGTATAAATTTATTGTATGTTTTGATTTTCGTGGTAGTTATAAAATGTCCTTGGACGTTATAGTGTCTAGATATGGTGAGGAGGAAAAAAGTGGTCATGAGATATATTACTAGCCTTAGGAAAATATAGAGTTTTTGTTGCAGAGTGCGAGACATCTAATCCATGAAATTTTGGTACTAGAAATGAAGAAACTGGAGATGGTCCCCTAACGTCTGTATGGACCATTTCCAATCGCACTTTCTTTGGTTCTCTAGCAGATTTTGTGAAGCTAACTCGTTTATATTTTTCCATAACGCAGCTCTCACAAACACCCATATCAATAGATTTTAGCCCT
>NW_019272722.1:0-288 GCF_002738345.1 Cucurbita maxima
TGAGGAATGATAAGGCTTGATGATTTATCATATTATTTCTAAGAAACGGAGTGCATAAAACCGTCAACAGTGTTCTTCAAATCGAACCCTACTTCGGAAACCCAAATCGTGGAAGTTTGAAGTACGTACTAAAAAAACCGAGTCGAAATCGTCGTTATTCGAAGGTTTTGTGAGGAATGATAAGGCTTGATGATTTAAAATATTATTTCTAAGAAACGGAGTGCATAAAACCGTCAACAGTGTTCTTCAAATCGAACCCTACTTCGGAAACCCAAATCGTGGAAGTTT
>NW_019272722.1:645-7738 GCF_002738345.1 Cucurbita maxima
CAGTGTTCTTCAAATCGAACCCTACCTTGGAAACTCAAATCGTGGAAGTTTGAAGTAGGTGCTAAAAAAACCGAGTCACGATCGTCGTTTTTTGAAAGTTTTGTGAGGAATGATAAGGCTTGATGATTTATCATATTATTTCTAAGAAACGGAGTGCATAAAACCGTCAACAGAGTTCTTCAAATCGAACCCTACTTCGGAAACCCAAATCGTGGAAGTTTGAAGTACGTGCTAAAAAAACCGAGTCACGATCGTCGTTTTTCGAAAGTTTTGTGAGGAATGATAAGGCTTGATGATTTAAAATATTATTTCTAAGAAACGGAGTGCATAAAACCGTCAACAGAGTTCTTCAAATCGAACCTTACTTCGACAACCCAAATCTGGGAAGCTTGAAGTACGTGCAAAAAAAACCGAGTCACGATCGTCGTTTTTCGAAAGTTTTGTGAGGAATGATAAGGCTTGATGATTTAAAATATTATTTCTAAGAAACGGAGTGCATAAAACCGTCAACAGAGTTCTTCAAATCGAACCCTACTTCGGAACCCCAAATCTGGGAAGTTTTAAGCACGTGCTAAAAAAACCGTGTCACGATCGTCGTTTTTCAAAAGTTTTTTGAGGAATGATATGGCTCGATGATTTATCATATTATTTCTAAGAAACAGAGTGCATAAAACTGTCAACAGAGTTCTTCAAATCGAACCCTACTTGGAAACTCAAATCGTGGAAGTTTGAAGTAGGTGCTAAAAAAACCGAGTCACGATCGTCGTTTTTCGAAAGTTTTGTGAGGAATGAAGTTTGAAGTAGGTGCTAAAAAAACCGAGTCACGATCGTCGTTTTTCGAAAGTTTTGTGAGGAATGATATGGCTTGATGATTTAAAATATTATTTCTAAGAAACGGAGTGCATAAAACCGTCAACAGTGTTCTTCAAATCGAACCCTACTTCGGAAACCCAAATCGTGGAAGTTTGAAGTACGTGCTAAAAAAACCGAGTCACGATCGTCGTTTTTCGAAAGTTTTGTGAGGAATGATAAGGCTTGATGATTTATCATATTATTTCTAAGAAACGGAGTGCATAAAACCGTCAACAGTGTTCTTCAAATCGAACCCTACTTCGGAAACCCAAATCGTGGAAGTTTGAAGTACGTGCTAAAAAAACCGAGTCACGATCGTCGTTTTTCGAAAGTTTTGTGAGGAATGATAAGGCTTGATGATTTATCATATTATTTCTAAGAAACGGAGTGCATAAAACCGTCAACAGTGTTCTTCAAATCGAACCCTACTTCGGAAACCCAAATCGTGGAAGTTTGAAGTACGTGCTAAAAAAACCGAGTCACGATCGTCGTTTTTCGAAAGTTTTGTGAGGAATGATAAGGCTTGATGATTTATCATATTATTTCTAAGAAACGGAGTGCATAAAACCGTCAACAGTGTTCTTCAAATCGAACCCTACTTCGGAAACCCAAATCGTGGAAGTTTGAAGTACGTGCTAAAAAAACCGAGTCACGATCGTCGTTTTTCGAAAGTTTTGTGAGGAATGATAAGGCTTGATGATTTATCATATTATTTCTAAGAAACGGAGTGCATAAAACCGTCAACAGTGTTCTTCAAATCGAACCCTACTTCGGAAACCCAAATCGTGGAAGTTTGAAGTACGTGCTAAAAAAACCGAGTCACGATCGTCGTTTTTCGAAGGTTTTGTGAGGAATGATAAGGCTTGATGATTTAGAATATTATTTCTAAGACACGGATTGCATAAAACCGTCAACAGAGTTCTTCAAATCGAACCTTACTTCGACAACCCAAATCGTGGAAGTTTGAAGTACGTGCTAAACAAACCGAGTCACGATTGTCGTTTTTCGGAAGTTCTGTGAGGAATGATAAGGTTTGATGATTTCGAATATTATTTCTAGGAAACGGAGAGCATAAAACCGTCAACAGAGTTCTTCAAATCGAACCCAACTTCGGAAACCCAAATCTGGGAAGTTTGAAGTACGTGCTAAAAAAACCGAGTCACGATCGTCGTTTTATAAAAGTTTTTTGAGGAATGATAAGGCTCGATGATTTATCATATTATTTCTAAGAAACAGAGGGCATAAAACTGTCAACAGTGTTCTTCAAATCGAACCCTACTTGGAAACCCAAATCGTGGAAGTTTGAAGTAGGTGCTAAACAAACCGAGTCACGATCGTCGTTTTTCGAAAGTTTTGTGAGGAATGATAAAAGGCTTGATGATTTAAAATATTATTTCTAAGAAACGTTGTGCATAAAACCGTCAACAGTGTTCTTCAAATCGAACCCTACTTCGGAAACCCAAATCGTGGAAGTTTGAAGTACGTAATAAAAAAACAGAGTCACGATCGTCGTTTTTCGAAAGTTTTGTGAGGAATGATAAGGCTTGATGATTTTAAATATTATTTCTAAGAAACGGAGTGCATAAAACCGTCAACAGTGTTCTTCAAATCGAACCCTACATCGGAAACCCAAATCGTGGAAGTTTGAAGTACGTGCTAAAAAAACCGAGTCACGATCGTCGTTTTTCGAAAGTTTTGTAAGGAGAGATAAGGCTTGATGATTTAAAATATTATTTCTAAGAAACGGAGTGCATAAAACCGTCAACAGTGTTCTTCAAATCGAACCCTACTTCGGAAACCCAAATCGTGGAAGTTTGAAGTACGTGAAAAAAAAACCGAGTCACGATCGTCGTTTTTCGAAAGTTTTGTGAGGAATGATAAGGCTTGATGATTTAGAATATTATTTCTAAGAAACAGAGTGCGTAAAACCGTAAACAGAGTTCTTCAAATCGAACCATACTTCGGAAACCCAAATCGTGGAAGCTTGAAGTACGTGAAAAAAAAACCGAGTCACGATCGTCGTTTTTCGAAAGTTTTGTAAGGAGAGATAAGGCTTGATGATTTAAAATATTATTTCTAAGAAACGGAGTGCATAAAACCGTCAACAGTGTTCTTCAAATCGAACCCAACTTCGGAAACCCAAATCTGGGAAGTTTGAAGTACGTGCTAAAAAAACCGAGTCACGATCGTCGTTTTTCGAAAGTTTTGTGAGGAATGATAAGGCTTGATGATTTATCATATTATTTCTAAGAAACGGAGTGCATAAAACCGTCAACAGTGTTCTTCAAATCGAACCCTACTTCGGAAACCCAAATCGTGGAAGTTTGAAGTACGTGCTAAAAAAACCGAGTCACGATCGTCGTTTTTCGAAAGTTTTGTGAGGAATGATAAGGCTTGATGATTTATCATATTATTTCTAAGAAACGGAGTGCATAAAACCGTCAACAGTGTTCTTCAAATCGAACCCTACTTCGGAAACCCAAATCGTGGAAGTTTGAAGTACGTGCTAAAAAAACCGAGTCACGATCGTCGTTTTTCGAAAGTTTTGTGAGGAATGATAAGGCTTGATGATTTATCATATTATTTCTAAGAAACGGAGTGCATAAAACCGTCAACAGTGTTCTTCAAATCGAACCCTACTTCGGAAACCCAAATCGTGGAAGTTTGAAGTACGTGCTAAAAAAACCGAGTCACGATCGTCGTTTTTCGAAAGTTTTGTGAGGAATGATAAGGCTTGATGATTTATCATATTATTTCTAAGAAACGGAGTGCATAAAACCGTCAACAGTGTTCTTCAAATCGAACCCTACTTCGGAAACCCAAATCGTGGAAGTTTGAAGTACGTGCTAAAAAAACCGAGTCACGATCGTCGTTTTTCGAAAGTTTTGTGAGGAATGATAAGGCTTGATGATTTATCATATTATTTCTAAGAAACGGAGTGCATAAAACCGTCAACAGTGTTCTTCAAATCGAACCCTACTTCGGAAACCCAAATCGTGGAAGTTTGAAGTACGTGCTAAAAAAACCGAGTCACGATCGTCGTTTTTCGAAAGTTTTGTGAGGAATGATAAGGCTTGATGATTTATCATATTATTTCTAAGAAACGGAGTGCATAAAACCGTCAACAGTGTTCTTCAAATCGAACCCTACTTCGGAAACCCAAATCGTGGAAGTTTGAAGTACGTGCTAAAAAAACCGAGTCACGATCGTCGTTTTTCGAAAGTTTTGTGAGGAATGATAAGGCTTGATGATTTATCATATTATTTCTAAGAAACGGAGTGCATAAAACCGTCAACAGTGTTCTTCAAATCGAACCCTACTTCGGAAACCCAAATCGTGGAAGTTTGAAGTACGTGCTAAAAAAACCGAGTCACGATCGTCGTTTTTCGAAAGTTTTGTGAGGAATGATAAGGCTTGATGATTTATCATATTATTTCTAAGAAACGGAGTGCATAAAACCGTCAACAGTGTTCTTCAAATCGAA
The DNA here is from genome assembly GCF_002738345.1 of Cucurbita maxima. Taxonomy (NCBI): domain Eukaryota; kingdom Viridiplantae; phylum Streptophyta; class Magnoliopsida; order Cucurbitales; family Cucurbitaceae; genus Cucurbita; species Cucurbita maxima. The sequence goes on from NW_019272722.1 coordinate 4,982, forward strand.
CCCTACTTCGGAAACCCAAATCGTGGAAGTTTGAAGTACGTGCTAAAAAAACCGAGTCACGATCGTCGTTTTTCGAAAGTTTTGTGAGGAATGATAAGGCTTGATGATTTATCATATTATTTCTAAGAAACGGAGTGCATAAAACCGTCAACAGTGTTCTTCAAATCGAACCCTACTTCGGAAACCCAAATCGTGGAAGTTTGAAGTACGTGCTAAAAAAACCGAGTCACGATCGTCGTTTTTCGAAAGTTTTGTGAGGAATGATAAGGCTTGATGATTTATCATATTATTTCTAAGAAACGGAGTGCATAAAACCGTCAACAGTGTTCTTCAAATCGAACCCTACTTCGGAAACCCAAATCGTGGAAGTTTGAAGTACGTGCTAAAAAAACCGAGTCACGATCGTCGTTTTTCGAAAGTTTTGTGAGGAATGATAAGGCTTGATGATTTATCATATTATTTCTAAGAAACGGAGTGCATAAAACCGTCAACAGTGTTCTTCAAATCGAACCCTACTTCGGAAACCCAAATCGTGGAAGTTTGAAGTACGTGCTAAAAAAACCGAGTCACGATCGTCGTTTTTCGAAAGTTTTGTGAGGAATGATAAGGCTTGATGATTTATCATATTATTTCTAAGAAACGGAGTGCATAAAACCGTCAACAGTGTTCTTCAAATCGAACCCTACTTCGGAAACCCAAATCGTGGAAGTTTGAAGTACGTGCTAAAAAAACCGAGTCACGATCGTCGTTTTTCGAAAGTTTTGTGAGGAATGATAAGGCTTGATGATTTATCATATTATTTCTAAGAAACGGAGTGCATAAAACCGTCAACAGTGTTCTTCAAATCGAACCCTACTTCGGAAACCCAAATCGTGGAAGTTTGAAGTACGTGCTAAAAAAACCGAGTCACGATCGTCGTTTTTCGAAAGTTTTGTGAGGAATGATAAGGCTTGATGATTTATCATATTATTTCTAAGAAACGGAGTGCATAAAACCGTCAACAGTGTTCTTCAAATCGAACCCTACTTCGGAAACCCAAATCGTGGAAGTTTGAAGTACGTGCTAAAAAAACCGAGTCACGATCGTCGTTTTTCGAAAGTTTTGTGAGGAATGATAAGGCTTGATGATTTATCATATTATTTCTAAGAAACGGAGTGCATAAAACCGTCAACAGTGTTCTTCAAATCGAACCCTACTTCGGAAACCCAAATCGTGGAAGTTTGAAGTACGTGCTAAAAAAACCGAGTCACGATCGTCGTTTTTCGAAAGTTTTGTGAGGAATGATAAGGCTTGATGATTTATCATATTATTTCTAAGAAACGGAGTGCATAAAACCGTCAACAGTGTTCTTCAAATCGAACCCTACTTCGGAAACCCAAATCGTGGAAGTTTGAAGTACGTGCTAAAAAAACCGAGTCACGATCGTCGTTTTTCGAAAGTTTTGTGAGGAATGATAAGGCTTGATGATTTATCATATTATTTCTAAGAAACGGAGTGCATAAAACCGTCAACAGTGTTCTTCAAATCGAACCCTACTTCGGAAACCCAAATCGTGGAAGTTTGAAGTACGTGCTAAAAAAACCGAGTCACGATCGTCGTTTTTCGAAAGTTTTGTGAGGAATGATAAGGCTTGATGATTTATCATATTATTTCTAAGAAACGGAGTGCATAAAACCGTCAACAGTGTTCTTCAAATCGAACCCTACTTCGGAAACCCAAATCGTGGAAGTTTGAAGTACGTGCTAAAAAAACCGAGTCACGATCGTCGTTTTTCGAAAGTTTTGTGAGGAATGATAAGGCTTGATGATTTATCATATTATTTCTAAGAAACGGAGTGCATAAAACCGTCAACAGTGTTCTTCAAATCGAACCCTACTTCGGAAACCCAAATCGTGGAAGTTTGAAGTACGTGCTAAAAAAACCGAGTCACGATCGTCGTTTTTCGAAAGTTTTGTGAGGAATGATAAGGCTTGATGATTTATCATATTATTTCTAAGAAACGGAGTGCATAAAACCGTCAACAGTGTTCTTCAAATCGAACCCTACTTCGGAAACCCAAATCGTGGAAGTTTGAAGTACGTGCTAAAAAAACCGAGTCACGATCGTCGTTTTTCGAAAGTTTTGTGAGGAATGATAAGGCTTGATGATTTATCATATTATTTCTAAGAAACGGAGTGCATAAAACCGTCAACAGTGTTCTTCAAATCGAACCCTACTTCGGAAACCCAAATCGTGGAAGTTTGAAGTACGTGCTAAAAAAACCGAGTCACGATCGTCGTTTTTCGAAAGTTTTGTGAGGAATGATAAGGCTTGATGATTCAAAATATTATTTCTAAGAAACAGAGTGCATAAAACCGTCAACAGTATTCTTCAAATCGAACCCTACTTCGGAAACCCAAATCGTGGAAGTTTGAAGTACGTGCTAAAAAATCCGAGTCACGATCGTCGTTTTTCGAAAGTTTTGTGAGGAATGATAAGGCTTGATGATTTAAAATATTATTTCTAAGAAACGGAGTGCATAAAACCGTCAACAGAGTTCTTCAAATCGAACCCAACTTCGGAAACCCAAATCTGGGAAGTTTGAAGTACGTGCTAAAAAAACCGAGTCACGATCGTCGTTTTATAAAAGTTTTTTGTGGAATGATAAGGCTCGATGATTTATCATATTATTTCTAAGAAACAGAGGGCATAAAACTGTCAACAGAGTTCTTCAAATCGAACCCTACTTGGAAACTCAAATCGTGGAAGTTTGAAGTA
>NW_019272722.1:7758-13097 GCF_002738345.1 Cucurbita maxima
AACAGTGTTCTTCCAAATCGAACCCTACTTGGAAACCCAAATCGTGGAAGTTTGAAGTAGGTGCTAAAAAAACCGAGTCAGGATCGTCGTTTTTCGAAAGTTTTGTGAGGAATGATAAGGCTTGATGATTTAAAATATTATTTCTAAGAAACGGAGTGCATAAAACCGTCAATGAGGAATGATAAGGCTTGATGATTTAAAATATTATTTCTAAGAAACGGAGTGCATAAAACCGTCAACAAGGAATGATAAGGCTTGATGATTTAAAATATTATTTCTAAGAAACGGAGTGCATAAAACCGTCAACAATGTTCTTCAAATCGAACCCTACATCGGAAACCCAAATCGTGGAAGTTTGAAGTACGTGCTAAAAAAACCGAGTCACGATCGTCGTTTTTCGAAAGTTTTGTGAGGAATGATAAGGCTTGATGATTTAAAATATTATTTCTAAGAAACGGAGTGCATAAAACCGTCAACAGTGTTCTTCAAATCGAACCACACTTCGGAAACCCAAATCTGGGAAGTTTGAAGTACGTGCTAAAAAACCCGAGTCACGATCGTCGTTTTTCAAAAGTTTTTTGAGGAATGATAAGGCTCGATGATTTATCATATTATTTCTAAGAAACAGAGGGCATAAAATTGTCAACAGAGTTCTTCAAATCGAACCCTACTTGGAAACTCAAATAGTGGAAGTTTGAAGTAGGTGCTAAAAAAACCGAGTCACGATCGTCGTTTTTCGAAAGTTTTGTGAGGAATGATAAGGCTTGATGATTTATCATATTATTTCTAAGAAACGGAGTGCATAAAACCGTCAACAGAGTTCTTCAAATCGAACCTTACTTCGACAACCCAAATCTTGGAAGTTTGAAGTACGTGCTAAAAAAACCGAGTCACGATCGTCGTTTTTTGAAGGTTTTGTGAGGAATCATAAGGCTTGATGATTTAGAATATTATTTCTAAGAAACGGAGTGCATAAAACCGTCAACAGAGTTCTTCAAATCGAACCTTACTTCGACAACCCAAATCTAGGAAGTTTGAAGTACGTGCTAAAAAAACCGAGTCACGATCGTCGTTTTTCGAAAGTTTTGTGAGGAATGATAAGGCTTGATCATTTATCATATTATTTCTAAGAAACGGAGTGCATAAAACCGTCAACAGAGTTCTTCAAATCGAACCTTACTTCGACAACCCAAATCTAGGAAGTTTGAAGTACGTGCTAAAAAAACCGAGTCACGATCGTCGTTTTTCGAAAGTTTTGTGAGGAATGATAAGGCTTGATCATTTATCATATTATTTCTAAGAAACGGAGTGCATAAAACCGTCAACAGAGTTCTTCAAATCGAACCTTACTTCGACAACCCAAATCTAGGAAGTTTGAAGTACGTGCTAAAAAAACCGAGTCACGATCGTCGTTTTTCGAAAGTTTTGTGAGGAATGATAAGGCTTGATCATTTATCATATTATTTCTAAGAAACGGAGTGCATAAAACCGTCAACAGAGTTCTTCAAATCGAACCTTACTTCGACAACCCAAATCTAGGAAGTTTGAAGTACGTGCTAAAAAAACCGAGTCACGATCGTCGTTTTTCGAAAGTTTTGTGAGGAATGATAAGGCTTGATCATTTATCATATTATTTCTAAGAAACGGAGTGCATAAAACCGTCAACAGAGTTCTTCAAATCGAACCTTACTTCGACAACCCAAATCTAGGAAGTTTGAAGTACGTGCTAAAAAAACCGAGTCACGATCGTCGTTTTTCGAAAGTTTTGTGAGGAATGATAAGGCTTGATCATTTATCATATTATTTCTAAGAAACGGAGTGCATAAAACCGTCAACAGAGTTCTTCAAATCGAACCTTACTTCGACAACCCAAATCTAGGAAGTTTGAAGTACGTGCTAAAAAAACCGAGTCACGATCGTCGTTTTTCGAAAGTTTTGTGAGGAATGATAAGGCTTGATCATTTATCATATTATTTCTAAGAAACGGAGTGCATAAAACCGTCAACAGAGTTCTTCAAATCGAACCTTACTTCGACAACCCAAATCTAGGAAGTTTGAAGTACGTGCTAAAAAAACCGAGTCACGATCGTCGTTTTTCGAAAGTTTTGTGAGGAATGATAAGGCTTGATCATTTATCATATTATTTCTAAGAAACGGAGTGCATAAAACCGTCAACAGAGTTCTTCAAATCGAACCTTACTTCGACAACCCAAATCTAGGAAGTTTGAAGTACGTGCTAAAAAAACCGAGTCACGATCGTCGTTTTTCGAAAGTTTTGTGAGGAATGATAAGGCTTGATCATTTATCATATTATTTCTAAGAAACGGAGTGCATAAAACCGTCAACAGAGTTCTTCAAATCGAACCTTACTTCGACAACCCAAATCTAGGAAGTTTGAAGTACGTGCTAAAAAAACCGAGTCACGATCGTCGTTTTTCGAAAGTTTTGTGAGGAATGATAAGGCTTGATCATTTATCATATTATTTCTAAGAAACGGAGTGCATAAAACCGTCAACAGAGTTCTTCAAATCGAACCTTACTTCGACAACCCAAATCTAGGAAGTTTGAAGTACGTGCTAAAAAAACCGAGTCACGATCGTCGTTTTTCGAAAGTTTTGTGAGGAATGATAAGGCTTGATCATTTATCATATTATTTCTAAGAAACGGAGTGCATAAAACCGTCAACAGAGTTCTTCAAATCGAACCTTACTTCGACAACCCAAATCTAGGAAGTTTGAAGTACGTGCTAAAAAAACCGAGTCACGATCGTCGTTTTTCGAAAGTTTTGTGAGGAATGATAAGGCTTGATCATTTATCATATTATTTCTAAGAAACGGAGTGCATAAAACCGTCAACAGAGTTCTTCAAATCGAACCTTACTTCGACAACCCAAATCTAGGAAGTTTGAAGTACGTGCTAAAAAAACCGAGTCACGATCGTCGTTTTTCGAAAGTTTTGTGAGGAATGATAAGGCTTGATCATTTATCATATTATTTCTAAGAAACGGAGTGCATAAAACCGTCAACAGAGTTCTTCAAATCGAACCTTACTTCGACAACCCAAATCTAGGAAGTTTGAAGTACGTGCTAAAAAAACCGAGTCACGATCGTCGTTTTTCGAAAGTTTTGTGAGGAATGATAAGGCTTGATCATTTATCATATTATTTCTAAGAAACGGAGTGCATAAAACCGTCAACAGAGTTCTTCAAATCGAACCTTACTTCGACAACCCAAATCTAGGAAGTTTGAAGTACGTGCTAAAAAAACCGAGTCACGATCGTCGTTTTTCGAAAGTTTTGTGAGGAATGATAAGGCTTGATCATTTATCATATTATTTCTAAGAAACGGAGTGCATAAAACCGTCAACAGAGTTCTTCAAATCGAACCTTACTTCGACAACCCAAATCTAGGAAGTTTGAAGTACGTGCTAAAAAAACCGAGTCACGATCGTCGTTTTTCGAAAGTTTTGTGAGGAATGATAAGGCTTGATCATTTATCATATTATTTCTAAGAAACGGAGTGCATAAAACCGTCAACAGAGTTCTTCAAATCGAACCTTACTTCGACAACCCAAATCTAGGAAGTTTGAAGTACGTGCTAAAAAAACCGAGTCACGATCGTCGTTTTTCGAAAGTTTTGTGAGGAATGATAAGGCTTGATCATTTATCATATTATTTCTAAGAAACGGAGTGCATAAAACCGTCAACAGAGTTCTTCAAATCGAACCTTACTTCGACAACCCAAATCTAGGAAGTTTGAAGTACGTGCTAAAAAAACCGAGTCACGATCGTCGTTTTTCGAAAGTTTTGTGAGGAATGATAAGGCTTGATCATTTATCATATTATTTCTAAGAAACGGAGTGCATAAAACCGTCAACAGAGTTCTTCAAATCGAACCTTACTTCGACAACCCAAATCTAGGAAGTTTGAAGTACGTGCTAAAAAAACCGAGTCACGATCGTCGTTTTTCGAAAGTTTTGTGAGGAATGATAAGGCTTGATCATTTATCATATTATTTCTAAGAAACGGAGTGCATAAAACCGTCAACAGAGTTCTTCAAATCGAACCTTACTTCGACAACCCAAATCTAGGAAGTTTGAAGTACGTGCTAAAAAAACCGAGTCACGATCGTCGTTTTTCGAAAGTTTTGTGAGGAATGATAAGGCTTGATCATTTATCATATTATTTCTAAGAAACGGAGTGCATAAAACCGTCAACAGAGTTCTTCAAATCGAACCTTACTTCGACAACCCAAATCTAGGAAGTTTGAAGTACGTGCTAAAAAAACCGAGTCACGATCGTCGTTTTTCGAAAGTTTTGTGAGGAATGATAAGGCTTGATCATTTATCATATTATTTCTAAGAAACGGAGTGCATAAAACCGTCAACAGAGTTCTTCAAATCGAACCTTACTTCGACAACCCAAATCTAGGAAGTTTGAAGTACGTGCTAAAAAAACCGAGTCACGATCGTCGTTTTTCGAAAGTTTTGTGAGGAATGATAAGGCTTGATCATTTATCATATTATTTCTAAGAAACGGAGTGCATAAAACCGTCAACAGAGTTCTTCAAATCGAACCTTACTTCGACAACCCAAATCTAGGAAGTTTGAAGTACGTGCTAAAAAAACCGAGTCACGATCGTCGTTTTTCGAAAGTTTTGTGAGGAATGATAAGGCTTGATCATTTATCATATTATTTCTAAGAAACGGAGTGCATAAAACCGTCAACAGAGTTCTTCAAATCGAACCTTACTTCGACAACCCAAATCTAGGAAGTTTGAAGTACGTGCTAAAAAAACCGAGTCACGATCGTCGTTTTTCGAAAGTTTTGTGAGGAATGATAAGGCTTGATCATTTATCATATTATTTCTAAGAAACGGATTGCATAAAACCGTAAACAGAGTTCTTCAAATCGAACCTTACTTCGACAACCCAAATCTAGGAAGTTTGAAGTACGTGCTAAAAAAACCGAGTCACGATTTTCGTTTTTCGAAAGTTTTGTGAGGAATGATAAGGCTTGATCATTTATCATATTATTTCTAAGAAACGGAGTGCATAAAACCGTCAACAGAGTTCTTCAAATCGAACCCAACTTCGGAAACCCAAATCTGGGAAGTTTGAAGTACGTGCTAAAAAAACCGAGTCACGATCGTCGTTTTTCAAAAGTTTTTTGAGGAATGATAAGGCTCGATGATTTATCATATTCTTTCTAAGAAACAGAGTGCATAAAACTGTCAAAAGAGTTCTTCAAATTGAACCCTACTTGGAAACCCAAATAGTGAAAGTTTGAAGTAGGTGCGAAAAAAACCGAGTCACGATCGTCGTTTTTCGAAAGTTTTGTG
>NW_019272723.1:0-5380 GCF_002738345.1 Cucurbita maxima
CTGCCTCTCTCACGACCTCTGCCTCTTCTTTGCCCTCTACCTCTAGAGCTTGAAGTTTCACTTGGTGTGGATATCTTTAAGGCTGTCATCTCCTCTATTGCACTTGTACGATTGAGCCTCTTCTCATCTACTAACAGGGAGCTTTGGAGTTCATCTATTTGCATTTCCTCGACATTGTTTGCTTCTTCGATAGAACATACAATGTAATCGAACTTTGGTGTTAGTGATCGCAAAATCTTTTCTACGACCGCAACATCTGTGATTGAACCACCATGCATCCTCATTTTACTTGCAAGACTTATAACCTTGCCAATATAATCATTCACTATTTCTCCCTTTTGCGTTTGGAGAATTTCAAAGTCTCTCCTAACTGCCTGTAGTTGAGCACGTTTTACTCTCGTTGAGCCTTGATACTTCCTCCTCATAGAGTCCCAAATTTCTTTGGATGTCTTCTTCTGAAGCATTGTTTCCAAGATAGTCCTATCAATGGACTGAAATAAATAGTTCTTGACCTTCAGGTCCTTCAACTTCGATGCTGCCAACAGTTGCTGTCGATCAGCTGAGAGTACCTCGCCTTCATTTGGCTCTTCATAACCTGTTTCCACCATATCAAAGAACTCCTTTGATCTGAGAAAATTTTCCATCAACATCGCCCAATGATCATAGTGACCGTCGAACCTCGGGATGGCTGGCTGAACGTAGTTCTCAACTTGTTTTTCTGCTGCCATTTTTGCTGCTGCAAGATTGCTCTGATACCATGTTAGACGAACACGACTCTCCACAATAATATGATATTGTCCACTTTGAGCGTAAGCTCTCATGGCTTTGCTTTGGGCTTCCCAAAAGGCCTCATTCCAATGGAGTTAGTATTCCTCACTTATAAACCCCTCGAACAAAGCAAGCCTCCCCTTAATCGAGGCTCGACTCCTTTGGAGTCTTAGTCATTTTTGACTGCCTTCGTACCTTCGAGGAGGCTTGACTCCTTTTTTCTTTTTGGAGTCCTTTGTTCGACATTCGAGGATTTTTCAATCTATTGGCACGGCTAAGTTTAGGGCATGGCTCTGATACCAGTTGTTGGTGACAACAGAAAACTGAATTGAGATTGAGAGGAGGAGTGATTTGAGTGATGGGGAGGGAGGTCCTTTTATAGGGGATCCCCGGAATTGGTTGAGATTTTTGTGGAGATTTATGGATGATTTTGTGGATGAATTTGAATTCACCTCCTCCTTCTCTTCCGTAACTAATTCAAATTCTATTATTAGCTATTATTAGTTTCAACAATTCTGATGGTAGCGAGCTATTCAAGACAATCAAGACAAGGTAATTATGTAGTAACAACAAAATAAAACCAAGAAATGAACAAATAAATAAGGGACAAAGAAATTTTTGGATATAATTGCACACTGAAAAAAAAATGAATTCCAAAGAGAATGGTTGTGAAGATCGAACACAACAATTCCAGATTTATATGTTTTAGGAAAGAATGAGAATAGAAATTTATTTGATCTTCAAATAAACGTGCAAATCGACTAATGATAAGAATATATTAAGGACAATATGATAAGGTTTTTTTTTTTCTTTCAAGATCTAAATATGATCTTTAATAGGACACTGAGAACAAAGTAGAAGGATAATGAAGAACGTTCGAAATGACAGTAAGAAAATAAATGACAGATTTAAAGAGACGATAAACAATAACGGAAATTAAAGATAAAATCAATTCTAGAGTCGGCCACAAAGATGCAACCTGGCTCTGATACCAAACTGATAAGGCAACCCTAATCCTCAGCCCAACGATCCAAGCTTTTATTTTAGCAAGAACCCTTGAATCAAAGTAATTAACACCTCCTTATGCGAAATTTGGATCAACCAAGAGATAAGGCTAGAATTAGATTACCTCTTACGATCGAAGCTCTAGAAGCAAGATTTAGAACCTTGTTCTAAATTGAGTCACTCCACAATATAACTTGATCAAGGCTTGATTGAATGGCTCAGGTGCAATTCTACCACAAGAATTGCTTGAAACTTAGAAATGGCAAATAAGATGCCCGGATTTCTAAGGGAAACGTCTCAATTTGAGATCTGAATTACATTCATCAACGAATCTAATTTTTACATAACATATTGTGGGTATTTATAGTCTCCCGACAAAAGACGTTTGTGGCCGGGATTCAATCCCGATATGTTTATGGACGGGATTTATTCCCGATCCCCTTTAATCTCCACAAAGAATAAGTCAAATTGACCATTTGACTTTTACATAATTTATGAAATTAAACATAGTTTTTTTTTTACAAATTTTGATGTGCTTGAGTGGTTAATGCGACAGATTTGAAATTAATTGAGCTCTTCATGCTTAGGTTCAAATTCTATCATGCAAAGCATAACGATCGTTGTCCTTCCATTGGATATATGCATGTAAAATCATTCAAGCTTGACATGATCAATCTTACACGTGAAGTGATTCGAATCTCAATTAGGTGTTCTTGTCTTGAGATATTGGATCAACAAGAATCATTCAAGCTAGACATGATCGATCTTGCTTGTGGAGTGATTCGAATCTCAAACNTCATTCAAGCTCGACGTGATCAATCTTGTTTGTGGAGTGATTCGAATATCAAACAAGTGTTTGAGATATTTGATCAACAAGAATTATTCAAGCTAGACATGATTGATCTTGCATGTGGAGTGATTCGAATCTCAAACAATGTTCTTGCCTTGAGATATTCGATCAACAAGGTAATCCGAATCTTACTCCCCTTGTAGTGATTTCCACATATCACAATGTACTCCAATTCAGTGTGGGAACTTGTAGATCAACCAGATGGGGTAAAACCTATTAGTTGCAAATGGATCTATAAGAGGAAACGAGACTAAATCGGTAAGGTACAGACCTTTAAAGCTCGACTTGTAGCAAAGGGTTATACCCAAAGAGAGGGGGTGGACTATGAAGAAACCTTCTCTCCTGTTGCTATGCTTAAATCGATTAGAATACTCTTGTTCATTGCCACATTTTATGATAATGAAATTTGGCAAATGGATGTTAAGAAAACCCTTCTAAATGACAATCTTGAAGAGAGTATCTATATGGCTCAACTAGAGGGGTTCATTGAATCGGATAACGAGCAAAGGGTTTGCAAGCTTAAAAGATCCATTTATGGGTTGAAGCAAGCATCTCGATCCTGGAAAATAAAGTTTGATACTACGATCAAATCTTATGGCTTTAAACAAAATGTTGACGAACCTTGTGTTTATAAAAAGATAGTCAACTCTACTGTAGCTTTCCTGGTGTTGTACGTTGACGATATCCTACTCATTAGGAACGAGGGGAGTCGCGCTGTAGACGTGCCACGTGGCACAATCAGAGGGCGACGCGTATGCGGGGGTCTCGGGTCGAGGCGCGGGTTATCGAATCGCTCGCGGGTCTCGGGCCGTTCGTAGGTTTTGGGCCGATCGCGGGTGACAGGTCGGCCCGACTGAAGGAAAAATGTAGGTGGGCTGGGCTGGGCGTGTCAGCGTTGGACTGGGCTTGCGGGTCTCGGGTCGAGGCTACGGATTGGGCCATAACTGGGTTTACGCGTTTTAGGCTGAAGCGACTAGGCCGCGGGAGCCGTCGAGTACTGGTGATATGAAACAAAAGACATCAATCATACAATATACTTCAATGAAGATGTGAAGAAAAGGTTGACAAAATTATCAAAAGATGTTTCAATTCATGCCACATTGAAGAAGAATGAAGTTTGATTGTTGTAAATTTTAGGTGGGTTACAATTTAGAGTAATTTAGAGTTATTGTATTTTAAGACTTTTTATTTAATTTCGGTTACATTTACATAATGGCTAATTACGGCCATAAAGTATGAATGTTACAACTCTTGGAATGTCTTTTTCATTTTTTAGGCTATATAAAGCCTTGTATGTTGTATTTGTAAGCACATTTGGAAAATATAGTAANATGTTACAACACTTGAATGTCTTTAATAGTTTCATTTTTTAGGCTATATAAAGCTTTGTATGTTGTATTTGTAAGCAGATTTGGAAAATATAGTAAAAGAAGCATTTGTGCTCTTCTTTAGCCAATGACTAAGTTTATTTGCAATTCTATGTTGTTTAGGTTGCATGTAGAATCATTCAAGCTCAACATGATCAATCTCGCTTGTGGAGTGATTTGAATCTCAAACAAGTTTTCTTGCGTTGAGATATGTAATCANGCTGGTGGAGTGATTCGAATCTCAAACAATGTTCTTGCCTTAAGATATTCCATCAACAAGGTAATCTGAATCTTACTCCCCTTGTAGTGATTCCTTATCTTATCAACTGGGCTGACCTAAGGTGATTCGGTAGATCTTCGGGTTGCGGGCTTCGTCTTCTTCACTCGATTGCCTGCGCATTTATCTGGCGACTTTTCTCTCTCCTCATTAACTTTGTTTCGACGTCCTTTTTCCCTCCTTTTTCCTCTGTTCCCGAGTCTCTTCTTCCCCCTAACCCCGTTTTTGGTATAGATCTGGTTTGTAAAGGCCTCACACTCCCGGATCTGGAGAAGTTCGGAAATCCAATGTTCTGTCTCCCTTGCCGATGGTGTTCAACATATAGGATTCGTCTAAATCTACCCTTGATGTGTGTAAAAGGTTATGAGATTACTTTTGTTGTGTAAAATGGAGGTTTTGACACCGATTTCGTATGGTTTGGCATCGCCGGAGTTTCGTCGGATTTTTCTGTTCCTCTTCGTTTTTTTCTCTATTTTTTGTTCTTTCCAAGTCATTTTAGGGTGGCTAAAGGTCGGGGTCGAGTTCTGTGGCATCCCAGCCTTCGACCGCCCTTTGTGGGTCGTGTGCGAGCGAAAACTCCGGCGTTCGCCAGAGTTTTCAGTTCTGCCAACAACCCCCCCTTTTTTTTAATCTAATCCGTTACAATTATAATATGTGAATTGTCTATTAATACTTATGGTACGATGTGTTCAATGATATGTTTGAGATAGGATGCAAAAAGGATGCACTGAACGTAATGTAATGATATGAGTAAGATATGTTGATGAAACGTTAAGGTTAGGTTACGTATAGAAGTGATATGGATATGATAGATTGATAAAAACGATATGGTCAAAATCGATTGATAAAAGTATTTGGTTAGGTTATGGGTAAAAAGAGATAGGATTATGATAGATTAATAAAACGATAGCGTTAGGATACGTTCCAGTAACGATATGACTAAGGTACGTTCATGAAACAATATCACTGTGACAGGTATAAGAATTTTAAGGCTATGATAAATTAGGGAACGATATGACCATGAAGTTTTTACGATACGATATGATTATGATACAACACCTGAATGACAGATAAATATATATATACACACACATTGTGATATGATATGAAAAT